>NC_092036.1:90669189-90758782 GCF_003086295.3 Arachis hypogaea | reverse complement strand
ATCATAGCTGTGTAGTTTTGAGCTGCTGAGTGATGAATGGATATTTTATACGCTTTTTGCTATTGTTTTGATATAGTTTTTAGTATGTTTTATTTAAGTTTTATTATATTTTCATAGGTTTTAGTGTGAAATTCACATCTTTGGATTGTACTTTGAATTTATATCTTTTTATGAAATTTCAGGTATTTTCTAGTTGAAATTGAGGAGTGAGAGCAAAAGTCTGATTCAGAGGCAGAGAAAGCACTACAGATGCTGTCAGGATCTGATCTCCTTGCACTCGAAAGAGCTTTTCTGGAGCTACAGACATTCAAATGGAGCGTTCTCAACGGCTATGGAAAGCTAATATCTAGGGCTTTCCAGATATGTATATAGTTCATACTTTACTTCAGAATTAAAAGCTTAAAACTGGCATTTAATGCCATCCCTCTGCCCTTTTCTGGCGTTCAGCGCCCACAAGGTGGTAGCCAGTGTCCAAACATCCAAGAAGGACCCCCTAGCTAGTGTTCAATGCCTTAGAGCCCTCCTAGCATGTGGATTTCAATCAAGCTCAGCCCAAACACTCACCAAGTGGGCCCCATAAGTGGATTTTAGCAGCAAAAGAGTGTTTTGCCCCTTTTCTTGTAATCCTTAGTCATTAGATTAGTATATATCGAACAAGGATCACCCTTGTTCAGGACTTTTTGACACTTAACATGTTTATCATTGTATTTTCTATCAGTATGAATTACTAAACCTCCAAGGTTGAGCCTAGGAGCTCTGCTGAGTTTTATGGATTAATAAAAGTACTACTGTTCTATCTCAATTCGTGTTTAATTCTATTCTAAGATGTATCTTCGTTCTTCATCCTTATGAATGCGTTGAACCGGCACAAGGTTATCTCATTCTACATGGGTTCGGAGTGAGTCTTTCATCGGACAACAATGAACCACTAGCTTGATCATACATCTCTTAGACGGCTAATCCACGACGTCGTTGGGGGACTTCTTGAGACACCATTTCAGCTGAGGCACGGGGAGATTAGAGTCTTTGTGGTAGAGCTAGAACCAAAGGCACAACATTCTCTGATCCAGAAGATTTGACCTTGTCTGTGGCGTTTTGAGTAGGATCACTAAGGGGAATGAATTGCAGAAGCTTCACCCTCAATCAGACTGGATCCACACTAATCCTGGGATTGAGATCCGGAGGAGCATGGCGACCTCTCAACTGGCGTTGATCACATACAGCCTGCCATAGAAGAAGTCATTCACAGTTGGAGTAGACAGTAAGACCGAAGTAATCCAGAAGAACAAAGCATCTCTGAAACCTTAACCATCTTCATATTATTGCATTCACCATCAACTGAGTAACATTTTCTTTATTTTCCTTTTATGCGCTTTAAACAAACAACAACTTCTCTATTTGCCTGACTAAGATCTACAAGATAACCATAGCTTGCTTCAAATCACAATCCTCGTGGGATCGCCCTGACTCACTCAAGTATTACTTGGACGACCCAGTGCACTTGCTGGTTCAGTTGTGCGAAGTTAAATTCCAAACATCAAGATTTTGGTGCGGTTGTCGGGAATTGTTCGAGTTTGGACAACTGATAGATTATCTTGTTGCTTTGATTAGGTATTGCTTTTTTATTTTATTTGAGTCTTTTATTTTCTTTTCCAAAAAAATAAAATAAAAAAATCTTTCAAAAACTTTTCTGTTTTTGGCTATGTATTTCTTTTTGAGTTTCTTACTTTGAGTCTTACCTGTTTTTTATTTTCTTTTTCAAAAATTTTTTGAAAACATTTTCTTTTCTTCATTAATCTTGTTCTTTTGTTTGAGTCTTTGTTCTTGTCTTGTTTGAGTCTTTTTCGAATTTATTGAGTCTTTTTCAAAAAAATCTTCAAAAATAGTATCTTTTGTTTGAGTCTTGTATCAATCTTTAAATTTGGTGTTTTCTTGTGTCTTTTCTCTAAATATTTTCGAAATTTGTGTCTTAGATTTTCAAAATTTTTAAGTTTTGTGTCCTTTGAATGTTCTTTTTTCTTTGAATTCCTTGAGTTTTGTTCTTGGTGTTCTTCTTGATCTTCAAAGTGTTCTTGTTTTTCTTTTTGTTTTGATCTTAAAAATTTTAAGTTTAGTGTCCCTTTGTGTTTTTCCTTGCAATTTTCGCATAGTAGTGTCCTTAGATCTAAAAATTTCAAGTTTGGTATCTTTTAGTTGTTTTTTCTCTTTCTTCATTAAATTCAAGATTTAAAAAATAATAATAGCTTTTCTATCTTTTTACTTCAATTTTTGAAAATCTTAACAAATTTTTCAAATTTTAATTTCCAATCATTATCATATCTTATCTTAGTTTAAATTTCAAAATAAAATCTTTTCAAAAATCATATCTTTTCAATTTACTATCTTATCTTTCTATCTTTCTTTAAAATTCAAAAATCTTATCTGATCTTATTTCAAATTCAAATTTCAAATTCAAAATTTAAAATTTCTAATTTCAAATTTCAATATCAAATTTTTTTCAAAATTAAATTTAAAATCTTATCGTTTTAAATCTTTTTCAAATTTCAAAATTCAAAAACTTTTTTAAAATCAAATCTTTTTCAAATCTTCCATGTTATCTTATTTTCAAATCTTTTCTTTCTTAACCTTCTTTCAATCTTTATCTTATCTTTCTTTTTCTTCTTTTTAAAAACTTCCTAACTAATTCTTCTATCTCTTAATTTTCGAAAATCATTCTCTCTTTCTCTCTCTTCTATTTCAAAAATCATCACTCAATTTTTAAATCTTTTTAATTAATTAAGCTTTTAATTTTCGAATCTAGTAAATAAATAAAATAAAAACAAAAATATTTTAATTATAATTTCCTTCTTTTCCTTTTAATATTCGAATTCTTCTTCTCCTTCTTCTATCTTCATCCTTCTTCTATCCTTTCTTCTTCTTCACATCTCACAGGGAGTCCTCTGTTCTTGAACATAGAACTCCCATTCTTCTTCTTTCTTGTTTTCTTTTTCTTGTTTATGACCAGGAACAAAGATCTTTGATAATGATCTTGAATCTAAAAAGATCCCAAGGAGGCACCTACAACAAGTTAAGCACAACACTCTGGAGGGAACGTTACAGATCTTTTCAAACAAGAAACAAGAAATACAGACTTGGAAGACAACGCTAATGGTGGAGGAGAAGCAAGAAAGGTTCTTGGAGCCTATACTGCACCAAATTCTGATTTCTATGGGCACAACATATCCATTCCGCTATCAATGCCACCAACGTTGAGCTGAAACCTCAACTGGTGACCTTAGTTCAACAGAACTGCTAGTACTATGGACTTCCATAGGAAAATCCAAATAAATTCTTATCTGACTTCTTGCAGATATGTGACACAGTCAAGACCAATGGAGTGAGTCCTGAGGTCTATAAACTTATGCTCTTTCCTTTTGCTGTAAGAGACAGAGCAAGAGTGTGGTTAGATTCTCAACCTAAAGAGAGTCTTGACACATGGGAAAAGGTGGTCAATGCATTATTGACCAAGTTTTTTTCACCTCAAAAGTTGAGCAGACTTAGGGTGGAAGTTCAAACCTTTAGACGAAAAGAGGGTGAATCCCTCTATAAAGCTTTAGAAAGGTACAAGCAATTGATCAGAAGATGTCCTCCCAACATGATCTCAGACTGGACCACACTAGACATCTTCTATAATGGCCTTTCTGAGATATCCAAGAAGTCACTGGATAACTCTGCTGGAGGATCACTCCACTGGAAGAAAACGCCTGAAGAGGCAAGAGAACTCATTGACATAGTTACAAACAACCAGTTTCTATACACTTCTGAAAGAAAAACTGTAAGTAATGGGGTACCTCAGAAGAAAGGAGTTCATGAAATTGATACTCTGAATGCCATATTGACTCAGAATAAGATCTTGACCCAACAGGTCAATATGATCTCCCAACATGTGACTGGACTGGAAGCTGCAGCTGGCACCCAAGAAGCTTCTTTTGAAGTAAAAGCTTATGATCCTGTGGAAGGATCATGGAAGAATCATCCTACAATCCATCATGGAGGAATCATCCTAACTTCTCATGGAAGGATTAGCAGAAGCCTCAACAAGGCTTCAACAACAATCAAGGTGGAAGGAACCAAAACAAGTTCAACAACAAACCATCATTCCCATCTTCTCAAGGGAATATGGAGACTCATAATTAGAGTCTTTCTAACTTGGTAACTATAGTCTTCAACATCTCTAAGACCACTCATAGTTTCATTACTGAAACAAGGTCCTCCATTAGAAATTTGGAGGTACAAGTTAGTCAATTGAGCAAGAGGATCCTTGAGACTCATTCTGACACTCTTCCTAGTAACACTGAAGTAAACCTAAGAGAAAAGTGCAAGACCATCACCATAGAGGCTGAGGCTGAATCTGGAGAGACTGGGATGGCATTAAACGCCAGTGAAGAGCATCTCACTGGGCGTTCAATGCCCCAGCTGGCACAGAAGCTGGAGTTATTCACTGGGCGTTCAATGCCCAAATTAATAGGGAATCTGGCGTTGAACACCAACTAGGAAGCACTGGCTGGGCATTCAACGCCCAACTTGGCAAGGGAACTGGAGTTAAACGCTAGTGAAGGGATGCATGATGGGCATTCAATGCCCAAAGAACCTCTAGAACTGGCGTTGAACGCTGGTAACAGCAGACTTACTGAGTGTTCAGCATCCATTAAAGAAATTACTACCCAGGAATTAAAGGAAGCCAAGGCTTATATAGAGACCATAGAGGTTCCCTTGCATGCACTCCTGCAGTGCATGAGTTCTGATGAATACTCATCCTCTGATGAAGATGAATACACTTGGGAAGAGTAAGTTTCTCGGTACCTAGGAGCTCTCATGAAACTGAATGCCAAACTATTTGGTACAAAACCTTTGGAGGAAGAACCTCTAGTACTTGCCAAAGAACTCAATGCTTTGGTACAGCAGAAGCTACCTCAGAAGCTTCTGACTCCTGGATGCTTTGTAATTCCTTGCACCATAGGCACCATGACCTTTGAGAAGGCTCTGTGTGACCTAGGGTCAAGCATAAACCTTATGCCACTCTCTGTAATGGAGAAGTTAGGAATCCTTGAGGTATAAGCTGCAAACATCACACTAGAGATTGCAGACAAATCAATGAAGAAAGCATATGGCTTATTAGAAGATGTCTTGGTGAAGATTGAAGACCACTACATCCCTGCAAAGTTTATCATTTTTGATGCTCGAGAAGATAAGGATGACTCTGTTATCCTTGGCAGACCTTTGCTAGCCACTGCCAATGCTATCATTGATGTAGCAAATGGAGATTGACTTTTCAACTAGGGGAGGATCACATCTTGTTTAAGAAGCCTCATCCCAACTCTCCCTTTGAAAAAAGAGAGATAACTGTGCAATACTTAGTGTTCCAACCCTCTCTTTTAGTGCAGAGCTTTACTAAGCCCCCAAACATCAATTCTAAGTTTGGTGTTGGGCAGCCATCCACAAGCACTGAGAACAAAGGTACTAAGAAGAAAGTACCTAAAGGCTGGAGGAACAAAAAAGTCCCCACTAAAGGCCTCTCACCTGGCATGAGAGTTGTCTCCACCAAGAAACCAGTCATACCATATACAGTGAGTCGTATCCTGTCTCTAGAGCATGTGGAGCTCATTCATGAAAGAGCAGGAAGAAAGTTCACTGTAAGGGGCAAAATTTTGATCACTTATCAATCTCCATAAGGAGCTAACCGTCAAGCTAGTGACGTTAAAGGAGCACTTGTTGAGAGGCAACCCAACCATAATTATTATTTATGTTTTTCTTTAATTTTTTATTTTGTTATTTTCTTTAAGTTTATGATCATGTACAGTAGTCAGAACAGAGACAGAAAGGTTCAGCAATGAAAACAAAACACTTTGGATGGAGTGTCTTGCTGGCATTGAACGCCAGCCAGGGAGCACTGGCTGGGCATTTAACGCCCAAATTGGCAAGCTTGCTGGCGTTGAACACTAGCCAGGGAGTATAATGCTGGGCCTTCAATGCCTATACAGAGGGCAGAAAATCTGAATTTCCTAGCCTCTCAGGACTAGTGGGTCCCATAGTATCTTCACCTACACCACCTTCTTCTCTCTTTCTTTCACACTTCCCCAAAACCATCAAACACCTACCAACCCCCACTCACTTCAAAATCAAATTTCCCTCCTATTTATCCCACCCATAACTGAACCTAACCCTAGCCCTCTCCTATAAATACCCCTCATTCCTACCCTTCATACACACACATATCATACACATCAAAGCCCCCTTGGCCGAATTGCTATCTTCCTCATTCTTCTTCAATTTTCTTCTCCTTCTACTCCATTCTTCTCTTTTCTTTATTTTTGCTCAAGGACGAGCAAAGCTTTTAAGTTTGGTGTAGGAAAAGCATTGGTTTTTTCTTTCCATTACCACTTATGGCACCCAAGGTTGGAGAATCCTCTAGAAAGAGGAAAGGAAAGGTAGTAGCCGCCACCTCCGAATCTTGGGAGATGGAGAGATTCATCACTAAAGCCCACCAAGACCACCTCTATGAAGTAGTGGCAAAGAAAAGGTGATCTCTGAGGTCCCTTTTAAACTTAAGAAGAATGAGTATCCAGAGATCCGACATGAAATCTGGAGAAGAGGTTGGGAAGCCCTAACCAATCCCTTCCAAGAGGTTGGGATCTTAATGGGGCAAGAGTTTTATGCTAATACATGGGTCACGAAAAACCATGACATTAGTGTGAACCCTCATCCTAAAAATTGGAGCACCATGGTCTGAGGGGGAATCTTAGATTTTAGCTCGGAAAGTGTGAGGTTGGCGTTCAACTTGCCTTTGATGCAAGGAGACCTACATCCTTACACTAGAAGAGTCAATCATGATCAAAGGCTAGATCAAGTACTCTCAGACATCTATGTGGAAGAAGCATAGTGGAAAAGGGATTCCCAAGACAAGCATGTCCAACTAAAAAGGTCTAACCTCAAGCCCAAAGCTAGAGGATGGTTGGAATTCATCTAACGCTCTATCATCCCTACTAGCAACCAGTCTGAAGTGACCATAGACCGAGCCATCATGATCCATTGCATCATGCTCAGAGAGGAGGTGGAAGTACATGAGGTGATACCTTAAGAGTTGTACAAAGTGGCGGACAAGCCCTCCACCCAAGCAAGGTTAGCTTTCCCTCATCTCATCTGTCACCTATGAAATTCAGCTGGAATTATCATAGAAGGTGACATTCCTATTGAGGAGGACAAGACCATCACTAAAAGTATGATGGAACACACTAGAGAGCTGGCACATGAACCACAGCATGAGCATGTGAAGCTACCTCAACATGAGATCGCTGAGAATCCTCAAGGGATGTATTTTTCTCCTCAAAGCTATTGCGATCAATGGCACATTTCTCTTGGAGAACTAAGCACTAACATGGATCGGTTGAGGATGGAACATCAGGATCATTCCACCACCTTCCATGAAATAAGAGAAGATCAAAGAGCCATGAGCGAAGAACAAAGAGTTATAAGGGAAAAACAATAGAGACAAGGGCGTGACATTGAAGATATCAAGCGCACCATGATAAACCCCATTTTAAGGGTTTATATTGTGCTCAATATAGAGGATTTTATCACCTTTTCTCATATTTATCCAAGAAAATAGAATGGATTCATGATTGTCTCCTAAATTGTGCTTAAGTGCAAAAACATGCTTTCAAGCCTTAATTAGCTAAATTTAATTCACCTCTAATTCTACTAGATGCCTTGATATGTTTGTTAGTGAATTCAGATTGGAAAGGCTAGGAATGGATCAAAGGGATGGAGAGAAAAACCATGCAAGTGGAGAACTGATGAAGAAACAAGGATTTGGGATGCATTCATCGATGCGCACGCGCAGCAGACGCGTACGCGTGGAAAGTGACGTCGCAAGGAGACGCGTATGTGTACATGATGCGTACGCGTGGATAAGGAATTGCCAAGTGACGCGTACGCGTACATGGCACGTACGCATCGATGCTCGCACGTGACTCACTTAAAGGCAAAATGCTGGGGGCAAATTCTGGGCTTCCCAGGTCCAGATCCAACTCATTTCTGGGGCTATTTAAGGTAGAATTCAAGGGGAAGTCAACACATTAGAAACATTAGACACCATTAGATAGTTTTAGTTAGTTTTAGCAGAGTTAGTTTCTAGAGAGAGAAGCTCTCTCTTTTCTCTAGATATATGTTAGAGGTAGATTAGGATTCCTTAGATCTAGGTTAATTTCATACTTTGATTCACTTTTCCTTTTGTAATTCGTGTTCTTCTACATCTCCTCTCTCTAGTTTAGCATTTAATTCTTGTAATTCTCTACTTTTATGTTGATGCACTTTTGTTCTTCCATTTTACTTTTATGCAATTTCATGTTTCATGTTCCTTTATTGCTTGATTTGAATTGTTGTTGTTAATCTCTTGCTTTTGTAGTTGTAGATTCCTCTAATTCTTGCAATTAATAATGTTTGCCTTTATTGCCTTCTATGTGTTTGTTGAAATGTTTCTTCTAGTTATGAGTTAGATTTTGTTCCTCTTGGCTTTGGTTGAGTAATTGGTGACTCTTGAGTTATCAAACTCTCTTGTTGATTGCTAATTGACTTGAAGGCCACTAAACCTAGTCTCTCCTTTGGAATTTGACTAGGGCTTGTGGAATCAATTTAATTCATCCACTTGGCTTTCCTCCATGATTAGGGGTTAACTAAGTGGGAGCAATGAACAACTTTCATCACAATTGATAAGGATAACAAGGATGGGACCTCTAGTTCTCATACCGTGCCAAGAGCTTTGTTAGTTGTTAGTTTATTTCCTTTGCCATTTATCTTTCTTGTCTCTTATTCCCAAAAACCCCAAAACACACCTCTAACCAATAACAAGAACATTTTATTGCAATTCTTAGGAAGAACAACCTGAGGTTTGAATACTTCAGTTTATATTTTTAGGGGTTTGTTACTTGTGACAACCAAATTTTTGTATCAAAGGATTATTGTTGGTTTAGAAACTATACTTGCAACGAGATTTTATTTGTGAAATTCTATATCACACAAAAAATCTAATAATCAAAATGGCGCTGTTGCCGGGGAATTGCAAATGTGCGCTTGTAATTGGTTACTATACATTGTGAATATTGTGGATATGCCTCTTTGTTGATTGATGCTAGTTTTAGTAGTTTGTTCTCATTATTTCTTACTAGTTTTTGCTTTCATTTTCCCTTGCTATCATGAATTCTCACTTTGGCTATGAGTTTCGTTCCAACTATGTTGTAGGAGATGTAAATTTCAATGACAACATGTATCAAGGATGGGATAATCAAAGGTGGGAGGAGCCCTATATACATGATCAATCCTCATGGCAACAACCACCACCAATGCACTATGAGCAAGAGCCATTCTATGATGCATACCAATCCAATGGCTATGGTGAATCTCCTTGTGACTTCCAAGAACAACCACCATATGCCTATGAGCCTTATCCTCAATATATCCCTCAACCATACTCACAAGCCCCTTACCACCAAACACCTCCACTTGACCTTAATCCATATCCCCTCTACCAACCACTTTTTGAGCCATATGAGCTATACATAGAGCCACCATCATCCTAACATCACCACTTCCAAGAGCCACCCCCTCCATACTATTACCAAGATAAACCACCTCCAATGCATCCAAATTTTCAACCACAAGATGAATTATACCTTTCACCACAACCTTCCATGAAGGAATATTCATGTCCATCAATCCAAGAGCCATGTGATCCCAATCATGTTATCCAAGCAGAACAAGAGTCAAGGGATCATCTCAAGAAAGCATTGGATCAATTTCAAGTAACCATGGAGCATGTTGTGCAACAAGTAGAAAGAGTAGAGAGTGTTGAACCGCCAAAACCCTACCAAGAAGAACCACCTTCCTATTATGAACCCTTTCTCCAAGATAATGAATCCTCTTATCCACCCCAATCCTCAATGGATGAAACCCTTGGTCATATTCTTCAATGGCAAGGAGAAATGCAAAGGGAGGTACTAGAATTCACGGCCACCTTGGCCGAGGTAGTAAACCGATTAGCCTCCCAATGCTTGGACACTCAAGAAACTCCCATGGCAACATGTGAAGAATCAAATGAAAAGCCAAGCATGAAGGAGAAATTGGACACTTCGGTGGAAAATGAGGAATATTACTTTGTGTTAGAACAATTGGAGGAACCTATGATTCTTGAAGAAGATAAAGAAGTGGTTGAAGACTTAGGAGATGCGGAACCTCCATGGGAACCTAAGGTTGAAGAAAACCCCTCCAAGAAGATTGAACTTGATGTCAAGTAGGAATGTGCACAACCTCCAAGTCATATCCCATATGAAGAATTGGATGGGATGGAGCAAAAATTGAGTTTCCTTGGTGATGAAGATCAAGCATCAAACCTACTTGGTGATGAATCCTTTGAACTTGAAGAACCTTCCCCCAATGAGATAGAGAGCGATGTGGAGGTAGATTTTTCTAAACCTCCCATTTATGATGTGAGCAGTGGATAAGAGTTAGATGAAATTGTTGTACAAAGGATTGAATTTGAAGAATCTTGCGAAGAGGTGGAAGTCCTTAGAAAAGGAATGGCGGGAGTTGAATACACTTTGTCAAGATCCTTGGAAGCTTCTTTGCCTAGGTTGTCATATATTCCTTCACTTGAGTAGGTAAAACTCATTTCTATTAGCTTTATTGCCCCACTTGAGTATGGCTTGCTTGAAACGGATGGATAACTTAGGATGCTTTGCGGTATAAAGCGTAAGAGAAGAATGTTTAGTGGCTGGCATTACAAATCAAGGCTCATTTTGGTTGATACTTCAAGGCTTTGATGCAAGGGTTAGGCTAGTGCTCAATTGAATGGGTCTAAAAGGAGAGTTTGGTATCACATCGAAAATTCATCTTACTTGCCACCCAGATGGATTAATGATGATCAACTTCAAGACGGGTGTGAAAATAAAGTGTGGGATCCCGGATTACAAAAAGAGGGTCAACTTTGGGAGCACCAAGCTTGTGAAGAACACCATAAAGACTTGGTGCAAATCATGAGAAATCTTGGGGCACAATGGAGAACCAAGCATTGGTGGGAGTTCCAAGAAGAATTCAAGCACAAGCCACCTTGATAAGGAGCTCCCCATAAGTCCAACTTTTATACTAGACTAGTTACTAGGGTTTACAGAAATAAGTCTAAGAGCAGAAATCCCCTTCCGGGGCCCACTTTGGGGTGTACTTGGGCTGAGCTTGAGCTTTACACGTACAGAGGCTTCTCTTGAGGTTAAACGCCAAGTTGTAACGTGTTTTTGGCGTTTAACTCTGGTTTGTGACATGTTTCTGGCGTTTTACTCCAGAATGCAGCATGGAGCTGGCGTTGAACGAAAGTTTGCATCATCTAAACTCGAATAAAGTATGAACTATTATATAATTCTGGAAAGCCCTAGATGTCTACTTTCCAACGCAATTTAGAACGCGCCATTTGGAGTTCTGTAGCTCCAGAAAATCTATTTCGAGTGCAGGGAGGTCAGAATCCAACAGCATTTGTAGTCCTTTTTCAGGCTCCTATAAGATTTTTGCTCAGGTCCCTCAATTTCAGCCAAAAAATACCTGAAATCACAGAAAAATACACAAACTCATAGTAAAGTCCAGAAGTGTAAATTTTTCATAAAAACTAATAAAAACATCCCTAAAAGTAGCTAGATCTTACTAAAAACTACCTAAAAACAATGCCAAAAAGCGTATAAATTATCCTCTCATCAACGAGAATTGGCTTTTGCTCCCACTTGGTCAACCTCTAACTATGAAGGTATGTTAAGTGGATAAATCAATTTGATTCCTCAAGTCCTAGTCAATCCCTAAGAAAAGACTAGAGTTAGTGGAATTCAAGTCAATTAGCAACTTCCAATTATCAATCAACAAAAGAGTTTGATAACTCAAGAGTCTCTAATTACTCAACCAAAGCCAAGAATATAGAAAGCTAAATAAAAATCATATATCTGAAATACCTCAAATTGCATAAAATATTCAAATCTAACATGAGATGGTTCATAAGCCAAATTGAAAAGATAAATAACAATTAAAGTAATAGAATAAATAAAAGTAGAAAATAAATTAAAGGAACATTAAACCTGCAATGAAGAAGATGAAATCCTAAATCCTAAGAGAAATCCAAATCCTAAATCCTAAGAGAGAGGAGAGAGCCTCTCCCTCTAAAAACTACATCTAAAACCTAAAATTGTGAATTATCAGCTTAATTGGTGAATGGATGCATGTCCCCACTTTATAGCCTCTAATCTGTATTTTCTGGGCCAAAAATTGGGTCAAAACAGCCTAGAGGCTGTACAGGTCACTGCAAAGTCACGCGAAAGCGTCGTGCACGCGTTAGCGTGGATTGTGTTTTTTCCAGGTCACGCGTCCGCGTGATCCACGCGTTCGCATCGCTTGGCTTCGGGGCAATGGTGCACGAAATTGTGATCTCAATGGCGCCAACAACTTGGTACACACAATTGTAATATCACTCTTCTTCACAACTTCGCACAACTAACTAGCAAGTGCACTGGGTCGTCCAACTAATAAATCTTACATGAGTAAGGGTTGATCCCACAGAGATTGTCGGCTTGAAGCAAGCTATGGTTATCTTGTAAATTTCAGTCAGGCGGATTCAAATGGTTATAATGGTTTTCGAATATAAAGATAAATAAAGCATAAAATAAAGATAGAGATACTTATGTAAATCATTGGTGGGAATTTCAGATAAGTGTATGGAGATGCTTTGTTCCTTCTGAATTTTCGCTTTCCTACTGCTTTCATACAATCATTCTTACCCCTTTCCATGGCAAGCTGTATGTAGGGCATCACCGTTGTCAATGGCTACTTCCCATCCTCTCAGTGAAAATGATCCAAATGCACTGTCACAGCACGACTAATCATCTGTCGGTTCTCGATCAAGTTGGAATAGAATCCAGTGATTCTTTTGCGTTTGTCACTACGCCTAACACTCACGAGTTTAAAGCTCGTCACAATCATCCCATCTTAGATCCTACTCGGAATACGACAGACAAGGTTTAGACTTTTCGGATCTTATGAATGGCCGCCAATAATTCTAGCTTATACCACGAAGACTCTGATCTCATGGAATGGGAGGCTTAGTTGTCAGGCAAGGCAACCATGCGTCGTGGGTTAGGAATCCACGAGATACACACTCTACCTTTCGCAGGTAGCACGGAAGTGTTTGTCAGGCACGCGATTATAAGTGAGAATAGTGATGAGTGTCATAGATCATCACATTCATCAGGTTGAAGTGCGAATGAATATCTTAGAATAAGAATAAGTGTGAATTGAATAGAAGAACAATAGTACTTTGCATTAATACTCGAGGTACAGCAAAGCTCCACACCTTAATCTATGGTGTGTAAAAACTCCACTGTTGAAAATACATAAGAATAAGGTCTAGGCATGGCCGAAAGGCCAGCCTCCAAAACGTGATAAAAGGATCAAAAGATAATCCAAATATTCGATCCCCAAAAAATACAATAGTAAAAAGTCCTATTTATACTAGACTAGTTACTAGGGTTTACATAAATAAGTCTAAGTGCAGAAATCCACTTCCAGGGCCCACTTTGGTGTGTACTTGGGCTGAGCTTGAGCTTTACACGTGCAGAGGCTTCTCTTGAGGTTAAACGCCAAGTTGTAATGTGTTTTTGGCGTTTAACTCTGGTTTGTGACGTGTTTCTGGCGTTTTACTCCAGAATGCAGCATGGAGCTGGCGTTGAACGCCAGTTTGCGTCATCTAAACTCGAATAAAGTATGGACTATTATATATTGCTGGAAAGACCTAGATGTCTACTTTCCAACGCATTTGAGAACGCGCCATCTGGAGTTTTGCAGCTCCAGAAAATCCATTTCCAGTGCAGGGAGGTCAGAATCGAATAGCATCTGTAGTCCTTTTTCAGCCTCCTATCAGATTTTTGCTCAGGTCCCTCAATTTCAGCCAAAAAATACCTGAAATCACAGAAAAACACACAAACTCATAGTAAAGTCCAGAAATGTAAATTTTGCATAAAAACTAATAAAAACATCCCTAAAAGTAGCTAGATCCTACTAAAAACTACCTAAAAACAATGCCAAAAAGTGTATAAATTATCCGCTCATCACAACACCAAACTTAAATTGTTGCTTGTCTCCAAGCAACTGAAGATCAAATAGGATAAAAAGAAGAGAATATACTATAAATCCCAAAATATCAATGAATATTACTTCTAATTAAATGAGCGGGACTTGTAGCTTTTTGCTTCTGAATAGTTTTGGCATCTCACTTTATCCTTAGAAGTTTAGAATGATTGGCATCCATAGGAGCTCAGAGTTCAGATAGTGTTATTGATTTTCCTAGTTCAGTATGTTGATTCTTGAACACAGCTACTTTATGAGTCTTGGCCGTGGCCCTAAGCACTTTGTTTTCCAGTATTACCACCGGATACATAAATACCACATACACATAACTGGGTGAACCTTTTCAAATTGTGACTCAGCTTTGCTAAAGTCCCCAGTTAGAGGTGTCCAGAGTTCTTAGGCACACTCTTTTTGCTTTGGATCACGACTTTAACCACTCAGTCTCAAGCTTTTCACTTGGACCTTCATGACACAAGCACATGGTTAGGGACAGCTTGATTTAGCCGCTTAGGCCTGGATTTTATTTCCTTGGGCCCTCCTATCCATTAATGCTCAAAGCCTTGGATCTTTTTTACCCTTGTCTTTTGGTTTAAAGGGCTATTGGTTTTTTCTGCTTGCTTTTTCTTTTTATTTCTTTTTTTCGCAATTTTTCTCGCTACCCTTTTTTTTCCACTGCTTTTTCTTGCTTCAAAAATCAATTTCATGATATTTTAGATTATCAATAACATTTCTCTTTGTTCATCATTCTTTCAAGAGCCAACCATTTTAACATTCATAAACTTCACTATAAAAAATATGCACTGTTCAAGCATTCATTCGGAAAACAAATAGTATTGCCACCACATCAAAATAATTAAACTATTTTCAAGATAAAATTTGAAATCCAAGTACTTCTTGTTCTTTTGTAACTAAGCACATTATTCATTTAAGAGAGGTGAAGGATTCATGGAATTATTCATAGCTTTAAGACATAGACACTAGACAATAATGATCATGTAGTGAAGACACAAAACATAGCCAAACATAAAGCTCAAAACCGAAAACAGAAAAATAAATAGACAAGGAGATTAAGGAATAAGTCCACCTTAGAGAGGGTGGCGTCTTCCTCTTGAAAAACCAATGGTGCTCTTGAGCTCCTCTATGTCTCTTCCTAGCCTTTGTTGCTCCTCCCTCATAACTCTTTGATCTTCTCTAATCTCATGGAGAATGATGGAGTGCTCTTGGTGCTCCACCCTTAGTTGGTCCATGTTGTAACTTAAGCCTTCTAAGGAGGTGTTGAGTTGTTCCCAATAGTTGTGTGGAGGAAATTGCATCCCTTGAGGCATCTTAGTGATTTCTTGATGAGGATCTTCCTCATGCTCTTGTTGAGGTCCATGAATGGGCTCTCTTGTTTGCTCCATCCTTTTCTTAGTGATGGGCTTGTCCTCTTCAATGAAGATGTCTCCTTCTATGTCAATTCTAGCTAAATTGCATAGATGGTTGATAAACCCCATTTATAGGGTTTATCTTATGCTTCATTTAAGGAATTTTATGACCTTTTACCCATATTTATTCAATGAAATAGCATGGTTTCATGATTGTCTCCCAATTTGTTCTTAAGTGTGAAAACATGCTTTCTAGGTCCTTAATTAGCTAAATTTAATTCACCTTTGATTCCACTAGATGCCTTGATATGTTTGTAAAGTGAGTTCAGGTTGAAAAGGCTAGGAATGAATCAAAGGAGTGAGAGGAAAGCATACAAAGGAGAGAAAATCATGAAAAGCCAAAGAATTGAATTCGCCCATGGACGCGCGCGCGCACCAGGCGCTCATACGCACCTTGCGAATTACCCCATGGACGCGTACGCATGCTGTGCGTGTACGCATTGGTGCTGGTATATGATTTTTTAATGAAAACGTGGCCAACAAATTCAGAAAGGTTGTGGGGCCCAATCCCAACCAACTTTGGCGCCAAAAATGCTATTTAAAGTCAAGGATTGAAGAGCAAAGGGGGATTTTATCATTCACACTCATTAGGATTAGTTTAGAGTTAGTTTTAGAGAGAGAAGCTCTCACTTCTCTCTAGGATTAGGATTAGGATTAGGTTTAGTTCTTAGATCTAGGCTTTAATCTTTGCTCTCATCTACTTCTACCTTTCAATTCCTTGTTGTTACATTCATTATTCTTCTATTCTTTTGTTGTAATCTCCTTTATGTTGCTTCTATATTTTGTTGTAGATCTACTCTTGTTCCTTCTATTTTCTTTCAATTAAATTTGAGGTAATTCTTAATAATGGTGTTTCTTTTGATTGTTGTTATAAATTTCTTGCAATAATTGTTGTTAGATTTCATTGTTGTTGTCAATTTACTATGCTTTTCTTTCATACCTTCTAAGTGTTTGATAAAATGCTTGGTTGGATTTTAGTATAGATTTTGTTCCTCTTGGCCTAGGTAGAGTAATTAGTGACTCTTGAGTTATCTAATTCCTTTGTTGATTGATAATTAGAAGTTGCTAGTTCATTTGAATGCCTCTAAAGATAGTCTTTCCTTTAGAAGTTAATTAGGACTTGAGGAATCAAATTGATTCATCCACTTGACTTTCCTCCATGGTTAGAGGTTAACTAAGTGGTAGCAATGAACAATTTGTGGTCACAATTGAGGATGATAACTAGGATAGGACTTCTAGTTCTCATATCTTGCTAAGAGCTTTGTTAGTTGTTAGTTTATTTTCTTTTCCATTTATATTTCTTGTCTAAAATCTCAAAAACCCCAAAATATCTCATAACAAATAACAAGAACACTTTATTGTAATTCCTAGGGAGAACGACCTGAGGTTTGAATACTTCGGTTATCTAAATAGGGTTTTGTACTTGTGACAACCAAATTTTTGTATGAAAGGACTATTGTTGGTTTAGAAACTATATTGCAACGAGATTTCATTTTTGAATTCTAAACCGTCAAAAATCCAATCATCAAAATGGCGCTATTGCCGGGGAATTGCAATGGTATTATATTATTGGTTATTGTATATATGTGAATATTGTGAATATGTTTGCTTTTGGTAGTTCTTGCTAGTTCTAGGATTTAATTTTCATGCTTCTTATTTGATTTTATTTTCATTTTCTCTTGCTATCATGAATTCTCACTTTGCCTATGAGTTTGGTTCTAACTATGTTGTAGGAAACGAGGACTATAATGAAGTTATGTATCATGGATGGGACAATCAAAGGTGGGAGGAGCCATATGCATATGATCAATCTTCATGGCAACAACCTCCACCAATGTACTATGAAGAAGAGCCATTCTATGATGCATACCAATCCAATGGCTATAGTGAATCTCCTAGTAACTTTCAAGAACCACCACCATATGCCTATGAATCATATCCTCAACATGAACCTCAACCACACTCACAAGCCTTTTTTCACCAAACACCTTCACATGACCCCAATCCATATCCACCATACCAACTACCTTTTGAGCCACATGAGCCCTACATGGAACCACCATTCCAAGATTACTACTCCCAAGAACCATCTCAATACACACCACTATACCCTTACCAAGAAGAACCACCTTCCTATTATGAACCCATTCTCTAAAACAATAAACTCTCCTACCTACCCCAATCTTCAATGGATGAAATCCTTAGCCTTATACTTCAAGGGCAAGGAGAAATGCAAAGGGAGACACTAGAATTTGTGGCTACTTTGGCCAAGGTAGTAAGCACCTTAGCCTCCCAATGCTTGAGTACTTAAAGCACTCCCATGGTCACATGTGGAGAATCAATTGAAAAGCATATCATGAAGGAGAGATTAGAAACTCCAATGGAGAATGAGGAATTCCATTTTGTATTAGAACAATTGAAGGAGCCTATGATCATCGAAGAAGAGGAAGAAGTGGTTGAAGACCTAGGAGATGCGAAACCTCCATGGGAAGCTAAAATCATAGAACATACCTCCAAGAAGATTGAATTTGTTGTTGAGGAGGAATGTGCACAACCGCCAAAACAAATTTTGAATGAAGACTTGGAGGGAATAAAGGAAGAATTGAGTTTCCTTGGTGATGAAGACCATGCATCCAACCTTCTTGGTGGTGAATCCTTTGAATTTGAAGAACCTTCTCCCAATGAATTTGAAAGTGATGTGGAGGTAGATTTCTCTCGTCCTCCAATTTATGACTTGAGTGATGGAGAAGAATTAGATGAAGTTGATGAACAAAGGATTGAAAGGGAAGAAGTTTGTGAAGAGGTGGAGGCAATCAAGGAAGAATATAAGGGAGTAGAGCTTACAAGGACAATGGAGATACCTCTCCCCAAGCCACCACCATCCATTCTCTCGTTCAAGAGGGTAAATTCCTTATACTTAAGCTTTATTATTCCACTTGAATATTGTTTACTTGAGACGGACGGTCAACTTAGACATATTTGTGGCTTTAAGAGTAAAAGGGAGATGGTTAGTGGTTGGAAACATCATTCTAGGTTCATTATGGTTGTATGCTCAAAGATTAATTGCAAGGTTTGGTATAGAGCTAGATTGCTTGGGTCTAGGATGTTATTTGGTTGCTTAAATGAGAATTCCAAGATTGTACCACCCGAATGGACTAATAATGATGATAAACTTCAAGACGGGTGTGAAAATAAAGTGTGGGATCCCAGATCGCACAAGGAGGATCAACTTTGGAAGCCCATGGTTTGTGAAGAACTCCATCAAAGCTTGGAACTATTAATTTTGAAGAATGGAGCTTATTGGAGATTCAAGCATTGGTGGATGTTCCAAGATGAGTTTAAGCACAAGCCACCTTAAGAGGAGCTCCCCAAAAGTCCAACTTAAGGACAATAAACAAAAGTGCTAGGTAGGAGACACCCCACCATGGTAAATTCTTGTCATTTTTCTCTTTTGTACATATTGGTAATTAGGTTAATTTCATGTTTAGTTTAGTTTGTTGAGTTTATTTGGTAGTTTAGTATGTTAAATAAGGTTTTATGGTGTTTTGGTAGTTGTTCGAAGGTTTGGAATGCTTGGATTGGTGCAAAAACATTGAAAAATTTTTGAAAACCAGAGCACCATCCACGCGTACGCGTACGCGTACGGTACGCGTACGCGTGCCCAAGCTTTTCGGCCATTCCGCGCGCAAGCATACATGACGCGTCCGCGTGGATGCAGAAGTTCCACCCCCAGCTAATGAGCTGAGAGTTGCACCTGCACTGTGCGAACTTTGTGCCTGAGGCACAAACATCAACCCGCGCGTAAGCGTGATAGATGCATGCGCGTCTGATCTCTGGTTTACCAGGCACGCGTACGCGTGCCTTGCGCATACGCGTCGCGGCCATTTGACCACCCTCCGCGCGTGCACGGTTGATAAACCCCATTTTGACGGTTTATCTTGTATTGATTTTAAGAGATTTTATGACCTTTTACCCACATTTATCCATTGAAATAGCATGGTTTTGTATATTCTCCTTTAATTGTGCTTAAGAGTGAAAACATGCTTTTTAGGACTTAAAATAGCTAAATCTAATTCACCTTGATTCCATTAGATGCCTTGATATGTTTGTTAAGTGATTTAAGGTTTAGGAGGCAAAGATTGGATCAAGGGAATGAAGAAAGATGCATGAAAAGTTGGAGAACTCATGAAGAAATGAAAGAACCGGAAAGCTGTCAAGCCGACCTCTTCGCACTTAAACGACCATAACTTGAGCTACAGAGGTCCAAATGATGCGGTTCCAGTTGGGTTAGAAAGCTAACATCCTGGGGTTCGAAACGATATAAGATTTGCCATAGTTGCTACACGTATGGTGGCGCGCACGCGCATAGTACGCGCACGCGCCGTCGCTGCCACCTGGTTCACTTAAAGCAAAACGTGGCCAGCGATTTTAGAAGCCTTGTGGGCCCAATCCAACTCATTTCTGATGCTATTTAAGCCAAGGATTGAAGGGGGAATGAAGATACTTTTCATACTTTTGACCATTAGTGATAGTTTAGTTTTAGAAGTAGTTTCTAGAGAGAGAAGCTCTCACTTCTCTCTAAGATTAGGATTAGGATTAGGTTTAGTTCTTAGATCTAGATTTTAATTCATCTTCTTCTACTTCTATCTTCTCAATTCATTGTTGTTACATTCCTTCTTCTTCCATTCTTTTATTGTAATTTCCTTTATGTTGTTCTTATACTTTGTTGTAGATCTACTATTGTTCCTTCCATTTTCTTTCAATTCAATAAGAGGTAATTCATAATAATTGTTCTTCTTTGCTTTTCTATTGTTGATCTCTTGCCTTTGTAGTTAAATCTCTCTTTAATTCTTGCAATTTATGTTGTTTACTTTTATTGCCTTTTATGTGTTTGTTGAAATGCCTCTTCTAGATATAGTGTAGATTTTGTTCCTCTTGGCCTAGGTAGAGTAATTAGTGACACTTGAGTTATCTAATTCCTTTGTTGATTGGTAATTGGAGAGATTGCTAATTGGTTTGGAGTGCACTAAAGCTAGTCTTTCCTTGGGAGTTGGCTAGGACTTGTGGCTCAAGTCAATTCATTCACTTGACTTTCTTTTATTTAGTAAGGGTTAACTAAGTGGTAGCAATGAACAATTCTCATCACAATTGAGAAGGATAACTAGGATAGGACTTCTAGTTCTCACACCTTGCCAAGAGCCTTTTATAGTTGTTAGTTTACTTTCTTGCCATTTATCTTTCATGCCTCTTATCAAAACCCCAAAATAACTCACAACTAACAAGACACTTTATTGTAACTCCTAGGGAGAACGACCCGAGGTTTAAATACTTCGGTTTATAGATTTTAGGGGTTTGTTACTTGTGACAAACAACTTTTTGTATGAAAGGATTATTGCTTGGTTTAGAGACTATACTTTACAACGAGATTTCATTAGTGAAATTCTAAACCGTCAAAAATCCAATCATCAAAATGGCGCGCGGATGTCCTTCCTTCACTACATTTCTTTTCTTCTCCTCTTTCCATTTCTTTCCTTCTCCTTTCCTATTCCCTTCTCCTACCCCCCATCCAACACTCCCAAACACCATTGATAACCATCTGTTTTAGTTAACTAATTAGTTAGTTAGTTAGTTGATTAGTTAGTTTTAGTTAGTTTTCATTTCATTTTCTCTTTTTCATTGTAGGTGTTGGATTGTTATTCTTGTTTACCATTAATTGCTGCTAAGTATTAAAAAGGGATGTTACCTTAACATCATTATGTTTATAATCTTTGGTGGATTCTTTGATTGAGGGTAAATGTTGCTACTTGGTTTTGAGTTTTTCATGCTTACCTTTTAAGAATACCAAGTGATGAGAAATGCCTTCAAGCATGTTTAATCTTTTTGAATTGCATGATTTGGCCACCATGTGATTTGAATCCTTTTCTTTGCCTAGGCAATCTCTTGACGGATGATGTTGTGCATTTACTTCAATGCATTGTGCTTCTTGTTCATATGCATCCATATGTTTTTAGCTTGAATGCTTTCATGCTTCTTCAATGCTTGTTCTACCTTACAAGTTTACTTAAGGCATCTCAAGCACACTAGGAAAAGTGAAATGCATGCTTCTTTAGTGACATAGCTTTTATGCTAATGTGTGTTCTAAACCGCGCAATTTAGAATTCACATACCTAATATTTCTTAATGTCACATTAATTCACTCACTCAATCCTAGTGATTTTCCTCATTCCAACAATGTATGCTTCCTTGATTTTATATTTTCTCATCTTATGGTGTTATATTTTTGTTTTTCATGATGGATGCACCACAAGCAATAACAGAAGCAAGACTAAGAACATGCAGCACCGGTTGACCTACCAGCTGAAGGTAGCAATCCGGAGAGTCGCCGTACCCCCTTGCTCATCTTTGAGTGCACCGAGGACGGTGCAAACTTTTAAGTGTGGGGAGGTCGTCCGACCAATCGGCGATTTTGGGTGACAAATTTCTAATTCCAACACTTTTATATTTCATTTTTTAGGTTTTTAGGATTTTTGTGCATTTTCTTAAATTTTGCAAGGCCATTTGGGTAAGTGAACTAATGAAATGATGGCCTCAATCACATAAATGCATGTATACACAAAATAATGGACATAAAGAATCAAACAAATCAAAGATTACAATCATAGAAAGAAAATAATGCACACAAGAAGGAAAAATAAGTGGTTATAAGATGTAACCACACCATTAGGCTCAAATCTCACAAGCTTGTGTTCTTAGCACAAAAACGCCAATTTGTGTCATCAAAACTCGGGCAAAGTATGGACTATTATATATTGCTGGAAAGCCCAATATATCTACTTTCCAACACAATTAAGAGCGTGCCAATTAGGCTTTTGTAGCTCTAGAAAATCCATTTCGAGTGCAGGGAGGTCAGAATCCAACAACATCTGCAGTCCTTTTTCAGCCTCTTAATCAGATTTTTGCTCAGGTGCCTAAATTTCAGCCAGAAAATACCTGAAATCACATAAAAACACACAAACTCATAGTAAAGTCTAGAAATGTGATTTTTGCATAAAAACTAATAAAAATATAATAAAAAGTGAATAAAACATACTAAAAACTATGTAAAAACAATGCCAAAAAGCGTATAAATTATCCGCTCATCACAACACCAAACTTAAATTGTTGCTTGTCCCCAAGCAATTGAAAACAAAATAGGATAAAAATAAGAGAATATACTATACATCTTAAAATATCAATGAAACTTAGTTCGAATTAGATGAGCGGGGCTAGTAGCTTTTTGCTTCTGAGCAATTTTGGCATCTCACTTTATCCTTTGAAGTTCAGAATGATTGGCATCCATAGGAACTCAAAATTCAGATAGCATTATTGATTGTCCTAGTTTAGTATGTTGATTCTTGAACACAGCTACTTTATGAGTCTTGAACGTCGCCCTAAGCACTTTGTTTTCCAGTATTACCACTGGATACATAAATGCCACAGACACATAACTGGGTGAACCTTTTCAGATTGTGACTCAGCTTTGCTAAAGTCCCCAGTTAGAGGTGTCCAGAGTTCTTAAGCACACTCTTTTTGCTTTGGATCACGACTTTAACCACTCAGTCTCAAGCTTCTCACTTGGACCTTCATGCCACAAGCATATGGGTAGGGACAACTTGATTTAGCCGCTTAGGCCAGGATTTTATTCATTTGCGCCCTCCTATCCATTAATGCTCAAAGCCTTGGATCCTTTTTACCCTTTCCTTTTGGTTTAAAGGGCTATTGGCTTTTTCTGCTTGCTTCCTTTCTTTCTTTTTTTCTTTCTTTTTTTTGCCATTTATATTTTTTTCTCAAGCTTTTCCTTTTCACTGCTTCTTTTTTGCATCAAGAATCAATTTTATGATTTTTCAGATTATCAACAACATTTCTCCTTTTTCTATCATTCTTTCAAGAGCCAACAATTTTACCATTCATAAACTTCACTATAAAAAATATGCACTGTTCAAGCATTCATCTAGAAAACAAAAAGTGTTGCCACCACATCAAAATAATTAAACTAATTTCAAGATAAAAATTGAAATTCATGTACTTCTTGTTCTTTTGTAATTAGGAACATTTTTCATTTAAGAGAGGTGAAGGATTCATAAAGTTATTCATAGCTTTAAGGCATAGACGATACATACTAATGACCATGTAATGAAGATAAAAATATAGTCAAATATAAGCATAAAAATCGAAAAATAGAAAAATAAGAACAAGGAGATTAAAGAACGGGTCCACCTTAGTGATGGCGGCTAGTTCTTCTTCTTGAAGATCCTATGGAGTGCTTCTGCTCCTCTATGTTTCTTCCTTGCCTTTGTTGCTCTTCCCTCATGGCTCTTTGATCTGCAGTCAAATTCTCTACCACTGAACTATAAGGGCCCTTGAGATGAACCTCTCCATCTCTCATGACTCGGACGTGGAAGCAACTGCCTTCCTTTTTCTCTTTCTAAAGGTTTCTCCGGCCTTAGGTGCCAAAATGATTATGGAAAAAAAAGCAATACTTTTTCCACACCAAACTTAAAAGGTTTGCTCGTCCTCAAGCAAAAGAAGAAAGAAAGAAGGGGGAGAAGAAGAAAATGGAGGCGATGGAGAGTGGTATGTGGTTCGGCCAAGGGGTAGAAGTAGTGTTGGTTATGTGTTTGAATTTGAAAAGTGAGGTAGGTGGGGATTTTGGGGAAGAGGGATGGAGGTGATTGGTGAAGAAAATATAGGGAAGAAGATAGGATTTGATAGGTGAGTGGTGTTTCGGGTAGAGTGTTATAGGGATGTGTGAGGGAGAGAGAGAGAGGTAGAGTAGGTAGGGATCCTGTGGGGTCCACAGATCCTGAAGTGTCAAGGATTTCTCATCCCTACACCATTTAGGCGTGTAAACGCCCTCTATATACAATACTGGCATTTAACGCTAGACTGTTGCCTGTTTCTGGCATTGAATGCCAGCTTTTATACCTTTCCTGGCGTTTAATGCCAAGCTGTAGCCTGTTTCTGGCGTTAAACGCTAGTCTGGTGCTTCTTTCTGGCATTAAACACCTAGAATGGTACCAGACTAGGCGTTTAACACCCATTCTGCTACTCTTACTGGCATTTAGATGGTAGTAAGCTCATCCTCCAAGGTGTGCTGTTTCTAATGCTGTTTTTGACTTTGCTTTGATTTTTGCAGTTGTTTTTGTGACTCCACATGATCATCAACCTAAAGAAAACATAAAATAACAATGGAAAATGAAATGAGAAAGTAATTAACATAGATAAATAAGATTGGGTTGCCTCCCAATAAGCGCATCTTTACTGTCAATAGCTTGACATTACTGAGCTTTGTAGTTTGCAATGTCTGCAAACTATGGAGCTTCCTGAATGGCAAACAATTGCTCATCCGGGAAGGTTTCAGAGATCTCAGTAGGAGGGAGGGACGCTCCTGCTACTTGGTCTATCCGGGACAGGTGATCAGCTACTTAGTTCTCTGTCCCTTTTCTGTCTCTTATTTCTATATCAAACTCTTGCAGAAGCAACACCCATCTTATAAGCCTGGGTTTTGAATCCTGCTTTGTGAGTAGATATTTAAGAGCAGCATGGTCAGTGTACACAATCACTTTTGATCCTACTAAATAGGATCTGAACTTGTCAATGGCAAAAACCACTGCAAGAAACTCCTTTTCTGTGGTTGTATAATTCTTCTGTGTGACATTTAAAACACAGCTAGCATATTAAATAACATGCAGAAGCTTCTCATGTCTCTGTCCCAGTACTGTACTAATGGAATGGTCACTGGCATCACAGATTAGTTCAAATGGTAAAGTATAGTCTGGTGCAGAAATGACTGGTGTTGTGTCCAGCTTAGCTTTTAGGGTCTCAAAGGCCTACAGACACTCTTTGTCAAGGGCAAATGATGTATCAACAGTGAGCAGATTGCTTAGAGGTTTTACAATTTTTGAAAAATAATTTATAAACCTCCTATAGAATCCTGCATGCCCCAGAAAACTTCTAATTGCTATAACATTGGTAGGTGGTGGTAATTTTTCAATCACCTCTACTTTAGCTTGATCCACCTCTATCCCCTTGTTCAAAATTTTGTGCCCAAGGACAATTCCTTCAGTCACCATAAAGTGACATTTCTCCCAGTTTAATACCAGGTTAGTCTTTTGGCACCTTTTTAGAACAAGTGCTAGATGGTCAAGACAGGAGCTGAATGAGTCTCAAAATACTAAGAAGTCATCCATGAAAACTTCCAGAAATTTCTCGACCATATCAAAGAAGATAGAGAGCATGCACCTCTGAAAGGTTGCAGATACATTGCACAGACCAAATGGCATCCTTCTGTAGGCAAATACTCCAGATGGACATGTGAATGCTGTTTTCTCTTGGTCTTGAAGATCTACTGCAATTTGGTTGTAACCTGAATAGCCATCCAAAAAGTAGTAGTAATCATGACCTACTAGTCTCTCTAGCATTTGGTCTATGAATGGTAAAGGAAAATGGTCCTTTCTGGTGACTGTATTGAGCCTTCTATAGTCAATACACATGTGCCACCATGTAACTGTTCTTATAGGAACCAGTTCATTCTTTTCATTATGAACCACTGTCATGCCTCCCTTCTTGGGCACAACTTGGACAGGGCTTACCCAGGAGCTATCAGAAATAGGATAAATAATTCCAGCCTCTAGTAACTTAGTGACCTCTTTCTGCACCACCTCCTTCATGGTTGGATTCAGCCGCCTCTGTGGTTGGCTTAGCATTATCCTCCAATAGGATCTTATGCATGCATCTGGCTGGGCTAATGCCCTTAAGATCACTTATGGACCACCCAAGAGCTGTCTTGTGTGTCCTTAGCACCTGAATTAGTGCTTTCTCTTCCTGTGGCTTTAAAGTAGAGCATATGATTACAGGAAAAGTGTCACATTCTCCCAGAAATGCATATTTCAGGGATGGTGGTAGTGGTTTGAGCTCGGGTTTAGGAGGTTTCTCCTTTCTTGGAGGAGTTTTCAGAGGTTCTTTTATTTCCTCTGGTTCCTCCAGATCAGGCTGAACATCTTTAAAGATGTCCTCTAGCTCTGATTCGAGACTCTCAGCCATATTGATCTCCTCTAACAAAGAATCAATAATATCAACGCTCATGCAGTCTTCTGATGTGTCTGGATGCTGCATATCTTTGACAACATTCAACTTAAACTCATCCTCATTGACTCTCAGGGTCACTTCCCATTTTTGGACGTCAATGAGGGTTCATCCAGTTGCTATGAAAGGTCTTCCTAGAATGAGAGTTGCACTCTTGTGCTCCTCTATTTCCAGCACTACAAAGTCAGTGGGAAAGGCAAATGGCCCAACCTTGACAATCATGTCCTCAATTATGCCTGATGGATATTTAATTTAGCCATCAGCAAGTTAAAGACAGATTCGGGTTGGTTTGACCTCTTCAGTCAAGCCAAGCTTTCTGATAGTGGATGCAGGAATTAGGTTGATACTTGTCCCAAGATCACATAGAGCTGTCTTGGTACAAGCACCCTCTAATGTGCATGGTATTGTAAAGCTTCCGGGATCCTTAAGCTTCTCTGGTAAGCTTTTTAGAATGACTGCACTGCATTCTTCAGTGAGGAAGACTTTTTCAGTTTTCCTCTAATCCTTCTTATGACTTAAGATCTCTTTCATGAACTTAGCATAAGAGTGTATTTGCTCAAGTGCCTCTACAAACAAAATCTTTTTTTTAAGAGTCCAGAGATAGTCTACAAAGCAGGCAAATTGTTTATCCTATTCTTCTTGGCAGAGTTTTTGAGGATAAGGCATCTTGGCTTTATACTCTTCAACCTTAGTTGCTGCAGGTTTATTTCCTACAGAGGTGGTTGGAGTAGCCTACTTAAGGGGGTTATTATCAGCCCTTGCAAGTGTCTGACCCCCCTTTGGCATTTGAATGCCAGGAATGGGAGCTGAATGGGCGTTTAACGCCAGATTCTCACCCTTTTCTGGCATTTGAACGCCAGATTTAGGCATCCACTAGGCGTTTAACGCCAGTTTCTCACCCTTTTCTGGCGTTTGAACGCCAGAATTTTTCCTCTTTGGGCCTTTACTGTCCTCAGAGGGATTTTGGGCGGTGGTTTGCTCATTCTCTGTCAGATATTCCATTCTTGGCTTTCTGCTACTTTGGGTTGAGGTATTTAATATTTTTCAACTTCGTAATTGAACTACTTGGCACTCTTCTGTTATCTATTTTGATAACTGCTATTTTCTCTAATCCAATTGTCTTTCCATATTCTGATTATCATTTCTGGTTTCTTGTAGCATCTCCTTAAATTCTGCTAACTGTTTTGTTATGGAAGATAGTTGCTAATTGAGTTCAACAACTTGTTCCTGAGGACTAAGGTCAGTGGATACTGCTTTAGCCTCTTCTTTCATGGAGGACTCATTACTTAAGTACAAATGCTGATTTCTACCAATCGTATCTATGAGCTCTTAAGCCTCTTCAATTGTTTTTCTCATGTGTATAGATCCACCAACTGAGTGGTCTAGAGATATCTGAGCTTTTTCTGTAAGCCCGTAGTAGAAGATGTCTAACTGTATCCACTCTAAAAACATTTCAGAGGGGCATTTCCTTAGCATCTCTCTGTACCTCTCCTAAGCATCATAAAGAGATTCATGATCCTCTTGTTTAAAGCATTGGATGTCCAGCCTTAGTTGTGTCATCTTTTTTGGAGGGAAATATTAATTCATGAATTTGTCTGACAACTATTTCCATGTTCTTATGCTGGCTTTGGGTTGGTTATTTAACCACCTCTTAGCTTGGTCTTTTACAACAAATGGAAACAGCAATAATCTGTAAACATCCTAATCCACTTCCTTATCACGTACTGTGTCAGCAATTTGTAAGAACTGTGCCAGAAACTCAGTAGGTTCTTCTTGTGGAAGACCGGAATACTAGCAATTTTGCTGCACCATGATAATGGGTTGAGGATTTAACTAAAAACTACTGGCTCTGATGGACGGTATACAAATACTACTCCCGTATGCAACAGTAGTGGGGTTAGCATATGACCCCAGAGTTCTTCTGAACTGTTCACTTCCACTTAGGTCCATGATGGAGAAAGGGAGATGATATGGATTGCGAATAAAATATATTTTTGTTTTTTATTATTTTTTTATTTTTTTTTAATGATAAACCGAATTAAAAGAAAATAAAATAAAATAATTGGAAAATAGAATATAAGTTTTGAAAACTAAAAGAAAAGGAAAATAAATTCGAAAACTGAAATGATTAATTAATTAAAAAGATTTGAAAAATTTTGGATTTCGTAAATTGAGCAGAGAGAAAGTGGTTAGTAAGTTTTGAAAAAGATATGTATTAAAATTAAAGATACTTATAAGAAAATAAAACAAGATAAAATAAAATATTTGAAAAAAGTATGATTTTAAAATTTGAGATTAGAAAAGATAAGATAAGGTTTTGAAAAATGTATGATTTTTGAAAAAGATTTAAATTTTGAAATTTTAAAATAAAAATCTGAATTTTTTAAAGGTAATTTCGAAAATTCAATTAAAATTAAGAGAAAAGATATTTTTGAATTTAATGAGGAAAGAGAAAACACACAAAGGACACAAGACTTAAAGATTTTTAGATCTAATGCTCCTTGCTTTCGAAAATTTGGAGGGAAAACACCAAGGAGCACCAAACTTAAAAATTTTAAGATCAAAACACAAAGAAGACTCAAGAACACTTTGAAGACTCACAAGAACAACAAGAACAAAATTAAAAGACTCAAGAACATAAAAAGAAAGAAAACCAACCTTAAAATTTTTAGAAAACCAAAATAAAATTTTTGAAAACTAAAGAAAAATTAACAAGAAAGAACACCAAACTTAAAATTTGACACAAGAGTCAATCAAAGAAAAATTATTTTTGAAAAGAAGATACCAAAAACATAAGCCAACGCTCTAACCAACTGAGTTATGAAAGAAAAAGTATTTTCTTGAAAAAAGATTAAAAAGAAAAATTAACAAGATTTAAACAAGAAAAATTATTTAAACACCAGAAAATTAACAAGAAAACACTAAACTTAAAAATTGAAGCAAGATTTAAACAAAGAAAAATTATTTTCAAAAAGATTTTAGAAAGGAAGACTTAAAGGAGCAACTATTCACAAGAATATAGACACATTCAACAAATGCAAGGATTAAACAGAGAAAAACTATTTTTGAAAAAGGTTTTAATTATTATATTTATTTTTTGAAAAGAAAGTAAAAGACTCTAAACCAAAAAGACAAATTTTTCCTAATCTAAGTAACAAAATAAACCATCAGTTGTTCAAACTCAAACAATCCCCGGCAATGGCGCCAAAAACATGGTACACGAAATCGTAATACACAACTTCGTGCAGCTAACCAGCAAGTGCAATGGGTCATCCCAGTAATACCTTACGTGAGTAAGGGTCGATCCCACGGAGATTGTCGGCTTGAAGCAGGCTTTGGTTATCTTGTAACTCTTAGTCAAGAGATTAATGATAAAAATGATTTTGTTTATGGAGAGTAAATAACATGGAATAAAAAGTACTTGTGATTCAGCAATGAGGAACAAGTTGAGGTTTTGGTGATGCTCTGTCTTCTGAATCTCTGCTTTCCTACTGTTGTCTTCTTCACGCACGCAAGGTTCCTTCCATGGCAAGCTGTATGTTGGTGGATCACCGTTGTCAATGGCTACCATCCGTCCTCTCAGTGAAAAAGGTCCTTGATAAACCACTATTTTAAGGTTTATATAGTGTTTAATTGCGTGGTTTTATCATGATCCTTACCCACTTATACATTAATTTAGCATGCATTTATATTTCCTTCCTGAAATTATTACATGGTTGAAAACTGCTTCCTAGAGACTTTTTTATTATGCATTTTAGTTCTCCTTGATCCCATTCGATGCCGTAATCTGTGTGTTAAGTGTTTCAGGCTTTATAGGGCATGGATGAGCTGGAGAGTGGAAAGGAAGCTAACAAAAAATGGAAGGAACACAAGAAATTGAGGAGACAACCAGCGAGAAGTGACGCGGCCGCATGGCTCACGCGACCGCGCGGAATGGAAAAGCACAAGTGACGCGGAGGCGTAGACGACGCGAACGCGTGGCAAGGAAAAACGCGAATGACGCGTCTGCATGGATGACGCGATCGCGTGACGTGCGCGATCTGCATAATCTGCAGAATTCGCTGGGGGCAATTCCGGGCCCTATTTTGACCCAGTTTTCGGCCCAGAACAGCAGACTAGAGCCAGAGAACATGCAGAAACCAGGAACAACAATTCATTCTACACAGTTTTAGTTTTAGATCTAGTTTTTACTCCTCCTCTAGGTTTTTTTCTCTCTACATTCATGGTCTTTAGGATTTTTATTTTTCTATCACTTTTTGCATTGGGATACTGATAAGAGTTATTACCTCATCAAGACTTCATCATTCTAGTTCGTTTTCTTTACTTGGCTTTACTCTTCCATGTCCTTTGCTTTGTTAATTTTACCATTTGGAATATTTTTAGGATTATTTAATACAAGGATTACTTTCATTTTTAATTGATTATTATGGTTTTTATTTACAATGTCTTTCTTTAATTCCTTTTCACATGTTATGAATTTTACATTCTCAATGAGCGAGTAGTTCCCTAACTTGATGGGGAGTTGATTGAAAGGAACCCTTGAGTTAGAAGGCTTAAAAGAAAGATTGTAATTGGGTTTAGTGTTGGATTGTCCTCTAGTCACTAACACCAATCCCTTTTAATTAAGTGGGTTGCAACTTGTGAACGGACATAGCATTCTAACTTGTTTGACTTTCCCTTACCTAGTAAGAGATAACTAAACAGGATAACCTTTAATTATCAATCAATCTAGAGAGTTCCCCAACATTAATGGGGCTTCCAACTAATCAACTCCTAGTAAAGGCTTTTATTTACATTATTCAAATTCTCCAATTTAATTCCCTGTTTACTCAACTCAAACCTTTTTGAAAACATCTGATTAATAAAATAGCACACTTTTCTGCAACTCGTTGGGAGACGACCTGGGATTCATACTCCCAGTATTTTAAATTTAAATTTCTGTGACACCTTTTCTAAATTGATAAGTGAATTTCTGGTGAATTAAGAAATATACTTGCAACGTATATATTTTAATAATTTTTAATTCACCAATTTCTACCGCATCAGTCCTCTACGGTTTCCTGCATGGCTAATCATCTGTCGGTTCTCACTCATGCTGGAATAGAATCCATTGATCCTTTTGCACACTGTCACTGCACTCGGTATTTGTGAGTTTGAAGCTCGTCACAGTCACCCCTTCCCAGATCCTACTCGGAATACCACAGACAAGGTTTAGACTTTCTGGGTCCCAAGAGTGCTGCCAATTGATTCTAGCTTATACCACGAATACTCTGGTTTCACGGATTTGAACACTCTGTTGTCAGGAGAAGCAATCAAACTCGTGAACCAGGAACCTAAGAGATACACACTCAATCTAAGATAGAACGGAGGTGGTTGTCAGGCACGCGTTCATAAGTTGAGAATAGTGATGAGTGTCACGGATCATCACATTCATCATGTTGAAGTGCGAATGAATATCTTAGAATCGAAACAAGCGTGATTGAATAAAAAACATAAGTAATTGCATTAATTCATTGAGACATAGCAGAGCTCCTCACCCCCAACCATGGGGTTTAGAGACTCATGCCGTCAAAGATACAAATTCAGATGTAAAATGTCATGAGGTACTGAATGAATCTCTAAAGGTAGTTTTTATACTCAACTAGTAACCTAGGTTTACAGAAAATGAGTAAGCTAAGATAGATATTGCAGAAATCCACTTCTGGGGCCCACTTGGTGTGTGTTTGGGCTGAGCAATGAAGATTTCACGTGCATAGGCTATTCCTGGCATTTAACTCCAGCTTTTGTGCCAGTTTGGGCGTTTAACGCCAGCTTTTATGCCAGTTCTAGCGTTTAACACTAGAATAGGGTAGAAAGTTGGCGTTAAACGCCAATTTGCGTCATCAAAACTCGGGCAAAGTATAGACTATTATATATTGCTGAAAAGCCCAAGATGTCTACTTTTCAACGAAATTGAGAGCGCGCCAATTGGGCTTCCGTAGCTCCAGAAAATCTATTTCGACTGTAGGGAGGTCAGAATCCAACAGCATCTGCAGTCCTTTTTCAGCATCAGAATCAGATTTTTGCCAGGTCCCTAAATTTCAGCCAAAAACTACCTGAAATCACAGAAAGACACACAAACTCATAGTAAAGTCTAGAAATGTGATTTTTGCATAAAAACTAATAAAAATATATTAAAAAGTGACTAAAACATACTAAAAACTATGTAAAATCAATGCCAAAAAGCGTATAAATTATCCGCGAATCACTAAACCCTAAACCCGAAACCCTAAACCCGAACCCGAAACCCTAAACCATAAACCCAAAACCCAAAACCTCAAACCCTAACCCGTAAACACCAAACCCTAAACCCTAAACCCTAAACCATACACCATAAACCCTAAATCCTAAACCCAAAACCTAAACCCATAAACTATAAACCCTAAACCTTAAACCCAAAATCCAAAACCATAAACCATAAACCCTAAACCCTAAACTCTAAACCCAAAACCCAAAACCCTAAATTCTAAACCCAAGACCTTAATCCCTAAACCCTAAACGCTAAACCCAAAACCACAAGCTCTAAACCCTAAACACAATCCCACAAACACAAAACCCTAAAACACAAAACCCTAAAACACAAACCCTAAACAATAAACCCTAATCCACCAACCCTAAACCATAAATCCTAAGGCCTAAACTATAAACCCCAACCCACAAACTCTAAACCCTAAACCCTAAACTATAAACCTAAATTCCTAAACCATAAAACCTAAACCCTAAACCCAAAACCAAAACCAAAAACCTAAACCCTGAACTTTAAATAAAAAACCCAAAACCATAAATCCTAAACCCAAAACTCTAAACCCTAAACTCCAAAACCAGAAACCCTAAACCCTAAACCGAAAATTCCAAACCATAAACCATAAACCCCAAACCATAAACCATAAACCCCAAACCATACCCCCTAAACCCCAAATCCTAAACCTTAAATCCTAACCCGCAAACAACAAACCTTAAACCCTAAACCCTAAACCCTACTCCCTAAACCCCAAACCCTACCCTCTAAACCCTAAACCCTAAACTCAGAACCCAAAACCCTAAATAATAAACCATAAATCCTAAACCATAAAACCTAAACCCTAAACCGTAATCCCTAAACCATAAACCATAAACCAAAAACACTAAAGCCTAAACCATAAACCCTAAACCCTAAACCATAAACCCTAATCCCTAAACCACGAACCCGAAACCCTAAACCATAAACCCAAAATCCAAAACCCTAAACCCTAAACACAACCCCATAAACACAAAACCCTAAAACACAAAACCCTAAAACACAAACCCTAAACACTAAACCCTAATCCACCAACCCTAAACCATAAATCCTAAGGCCTAAACTATAAACCCCAACCCACAAACTCTAAACCCTAAACCCCAAACTATAAACCTAAATTCCTAAACCATAAAACCTAAACCCTAAACCCAAAACCGAAACCCAAAACCCTAAACCCTGAACTTTAAATAAAAAACCCAAAACCATAAATCCTAAACCCAAAACTCTAAACCCTAAACTCCAAAACCAGAAACCCTAAACCCTAAACTGAAAATTCCAAACCCTAACCCTAAATCCTAAACCCTAAACCATAAACCCCAAACCATACCCCCTAAACCCCAAATCCTAAACCTTAAATCCTAACCCGCAAACAACAAACCTTAAACCCTAAACCCTAAACCCTACTCCCTAAACCCCAAACCCTATCCTCTAAACCCTAAACCCTAAACTCAGAACCCAAAACCCTAAATAATAAACCATAAATCCTAAACCATAAAACCTAAACCCTAAACCGTAATCCCTAAACCATAAACCATAAACCGAAAACACTAAAGCCTAAACCATAAACCCTAAACCCTGAACCATAAACCCTAATCCCTAAACCACGAACCCGAAACCCTAAACCATAAACCCAAAATCCAAAACCCTAAACCCTAAACACAACCCCACAAACACAAAACCCTAAAACACAAAACCCTAAAACACAAACCCTAAACACTAAACCCTAATCCACCAACCCTGAACCATAAATCCTAAGGCCTAAACTATAAACCCCAACCCACAAACTCTAAACCCTAAACCCCAAACTATAAACCTAAATCCCTAAACCATAAAACCTAAACCCTAAACCCAAAATCGGAACCCAAAACCCTAAACCCTGAGCTTTAAATAAAAAACCCAAAACCATAAATCCTAAACCCTAAACTCCAAAACCAGAAACCCTAAACCCTAAACCGAAAATTCCAAACCCTAATCCCTAAACCCTAAACCCTAAACCATAAACCCTAAACCATACACCCTAAACCCCAAATCCTAAACCCTAAATCCTAACCCGCAAACAACAAACCTTAAACCCTAAACCCTAAACCCTACCCCCTAAACCCCAAACCCTACCCTCTAAATCATAAACCCTAAATTCAGAACCCAAAACCCAAAACAATAAACCATAAATCCTAAACCATAAAACCTAAACCCTAAACCGTAATCCCTAAACCATAAACCATAAACCGAAAACCCTAAACCCTAAACCATAAACCCTAAACCCTAAATCATAAACCCTAATTCCTAAACCACGAACCCAAAACCCTAAACCATAAACCCTAAATCATAAACCCAAAACCCAAAACCCTAAACCCTAAACACAACCCCACAAACACAAAACCCTAAAACACAAACCCTAAACACTAAACCCTAATCCACCAACCCTAAACCATAACTCCTAAGGCCTAAACTATAAACCCCAACCCACAAACTCTAAACCCTAAACCCCAAACTATAAACCTAAATCCCTAAACCATAAAACCTAAACCCTAAACCCTAAACCGGAACCCAAAACCCTAAACCCTGAACCTTAAATAAAAAAACCCAAAACCATAAATCCTAAACCCTAAACTCTAAACCCTAAACTCCAAAACTAGAAACCCTAAACCCTAAATCGAGAATTCCAAACCCTAAACCCTAAACCCTAAACCATAAACCCTAAGCCATACCCCCCAAACCCCAAATCCTAAACCCTAAATCCTAACCTGCAAACAACAAACCTTAAACCCTAAACCCTAAACCCTACTCCCTAAACCCCAAACCCTACACCCTAAACCCTACTCCCTAAACCCCAAATCCTACACCCTAAATCCTAAACCCTAAACATAGAACCCAAAACCCTAAACAATAAACCATAAATCCTAAACCATAAACACTAAACCGAAAACCCTAAACCATAAACCATAAACCCTAAACCGAAAACCCTAAACCATAAACCATAAACCCTAAACCCTAAACACCAACCCATAAACACAAAACCCTAAAACACAAACCCTAAACCTTAAACAACAAAACCTAAACCATAAACACTAAGGCATAAACCCTAAACCCTAACCCCCAAATCATAAACCCTAATCCCTAAACCTTAATCCCTAAAGCATAAATCCTAAACCCTAAACCATAAAACCTAAGCCGTAAACCATAAACCCTAAACCCAAGACCCTAAACCCTAAACCATAAACCCAAATCCATAAACCATAAATCCTAAACCCCAAACCCAATACCATAAACCATAAACCCTAAATCCTACACTATATAACCTAAACCCCATACCCTAAACCCTAAACCCAAAATCCTAAACCATAAACAATATACACTAAACCATTAACCCTAAACCTTAAACCTTAAACCCTAAACCCTAAACCTAAAACCCTAAACCATAAACCTTAAATCCTAAACCATAAACCCTAAACCCTAAACACTAAACCACAAACACCAAACCATAAGCCCTAAACCCTAAACCATAAACCATAAACCATAAACCATAAACCATGAATCATTACCTTAAACCGTAAACCCTAAACCCTAAACCATAAACCATAAACCCTAATCCATAAACCATAAACCCTAAACCATAAACTATAAACCCTAAACACAAACCCTAAACCACAAACCCAAACCCTAAACAATAAAACCTAAACCATAAACCATAAACCTAAAATCTTAAACCCCAAACCCTAAAACTTAAACAATAAAACCTAAACCATAAACCCTAAACCCCAAAACCTAACTCCCAAACCCTAAACGATAAACTACAAACCCTAAACCACAAACCCTTAACGCTAAAACGCAACCCACAAACAGCAAACCGTAAAACACAAATCCTAAACACTAAATCCTAACCCATACATACCAAACCCTAAACCCTTAGCACTAAATCATAATCCCTAAACCATAAACCATAAATCCTAAACCCTAAGCCTTAAACCATAAACCATAAACCGTAAACCGTAAACCCTAAACCATAAACCTAAACCCTAAACCCTAAACCCAAAACCCTAAAGCATAAACCATAAACCTAAACCCTAAACCCTAAATCAAAAACCCTAAATCCTAAATGCAAATCCCAAAACCCAAAATGAAAAACCTTAAACCCTAAACACCACCCCACAAACACAAAACCCTAATACACAAACCCTAATCCCTAAACCACAAACCCTAAACCATTAACCCTAGGGCCTAACCCCTAAACCCCAAACCATAAACCCTAAACCCTAAACCAAAAATCAAAAACCATAAACTCTAAACACTAAACCCCACACCTTATACTATAATCCCTAAGGCTTAAACCCTAAACAATAAAAACTAAACCATAAACCATAAACCCTAAACCCTAAACACTAAACCCCAAACCCTAAAACATAAACAATAAAACCTAAATCGTTAACCCTTAACCCTAAACCCTAAACCCGAAACCCCAAACCCTAAACCCTAAACTCTAAACCACAAACTACAAATCCAAAATCCTAAACCCCAACCCACAAACACCAAACCCTGAAACACATATCCTAAACCCTAAATCCTAACCCATAAACACCAAACCCTAAACCCTAAACCCTAAACCCTAAACCATAAACCCAAAAACCAAAACCCTAAACCCTAACCTAAAAACACAAAACCATAAACCATAAACTATTAACCGAAAATTATAAACCATAAACCCTAAACTCTAAATCCTAAACCCTAAACCCTAAACCCTAACCCATAAACCATAACCCATAACCCATAAACCCTAAACCCAAAACCCTGAACCCAAAACCCAACACCCTAAACCCTAAATCATAAACCATAAACCACAAATACTAAACCATAAAACTTAAACCCTAAACCCAAATCCCTAAACCCTGAACCCTAAATCATAAACCCAAACCCATAAACCATAAACCCTAAACCCTAAACCGTAAATCCTAAACCTTAAATCCTAAACCATAAACCCTAAACCCTAAACCCAAAACCTTAAATCATAATCCTTAAACCATAAACCGTAAACCCTAAACCAAAAAACCAAAACCCTAAACCCTAAACCCTAAACCCTAAACCCTAAACCATAAACCCACAAACCATAAACCCTAAACCCAAAACCCAAAACCCAAAACCCTAAACCCTATATACCACCCCAGAAACACAAAACCCTAAAACACAAATCCCTAATGCCTAAACCACAAACCCTAAACAATAAACCCTAAGGCCTAAACACTAAATCCGAAACCATAAACCCTAAATCATAAACCCTAAATCCTAAACCCTAAACCATAAACCATAAACGCTAAAGCATAAACCCTGAACACTAAACCCCACAACTTACACTATAATCCCTAAGGCCTAAACCGTAAACCACACAACATAAAGCCTAAATCCTATACCCCAAACCCTAAACCCTAAACAATAAAACCTAAACCATAAACCATAAACCTTAAACCCTAAACCCTAAACCCTAAACCCTAAAACCTAAACAATAAAATCTAAACCATAAATAACAAACCCTAAACCCTAAGCCCTAAACCCCAAACCCAAAAGCCTAAACCATAAACCCAAAACACTAAACCCAAAACCCAAAACCATAAACCCAAAACCCTAAACCATAAACCATAAACCCTAAACCCAAAACCCAAAACCCAAAGCCCTATACCCTAATCCACAAACCGTAAACCATAAACCCTAAACCCCAACCCACAAATACCCAACCCAAAACCCTAAATCCCAAACAATAAACCCTTAACATAAACCCCAAACAATAAACGCTAAATCCTAATCCATAAAACCTAAACACACAACTGTAAACCCTAAACCCTAAACCCTAAACCTTAAACCCTAAATCATAAACCCAAATGCATAAACCATAAACCCTAAACCCTAAACCCTAAATCATTAACCATAAACCTTAAACCATAAACCATACAACTTAAAACCTAAACCGTAAATACTAAACCCTAAACTCTAAACCATAAACACTAAACCCTAAAGGATAAACCATAAACCCGAAACCCTAAACACGAAACCCTAAACCATAAACCCAAAACCCAACACCCTAAACCCTAACTCATAAATATCAAACCCTAAACCATAAACGCTAAACCCTACACCATAAACCCTAAACCCAAAACCCAAATCCATAAACCCTAAACCCTAAACCCTAAACCCTAAACCCTAAACCCTAAACCCAAAACCCAAAACCCTAAACCCAAAACCTTAAACCCTAAATGCTAAACCATAAACCCGAAACCACAAGCCCTAAACCCTAAACACAACCACAAAACGTAAAACCCTAAACACAAAACCGACAAACACTAAACCCTAAGCCACAAACCCTACACCATAAATGCTAAGGCCTAAACTCTAAACACAAACCCACAAATTCTAAACCCAAAACCCCAAATCATAAACTTGAATCCCTAAACCAGAAAAGCTAAACGCTAAACCCTAACCCTAAACCCAAAACCCTAAACACTGAACCCTAACTCAAAAACCCAAAACCATAAATCCTAAACCCTAAACCCCAAAACCCAAAACCCTAAAACCTAACCCATAAATTCCAAACCATAAACCCTAAACCCTAAACCCTACCCCCTAAACCCCAAATCCTAAACCCTAAACCCTAACCCGTAAACACCAAACCCTAAACCCTAAACTATAAACCCTAAACCATAAATCCTAAACCCTACCCTTAAATCCTAAACCCTACACCCTAAACCCTAAACTCAAAACCCAAAACCCTAAACAATAAACCATAAATCCTAAACCATAAAACCTAAACCATAAATCGTACACCCTAAACCCTAAGCCCTAAACCCAAAACCATAAACCATAAACCCTAAACCCTAAACCCTAAACCCAAAACCCAAAACCCTAAACCCAAAACCTTAAACCCTAAACCCTAAACTATAAACCCGAAACCACAAGCCCTAAACCCTAAAAACAACCACACAAACATAAAACCCTAAACACAAAACCGACAAACACTAAACCCTAATCCACAAACCCTACACCATAAATACTAAGGCCTAAACTCTAAACCACAACGCACAACTTCTAAACCCAAAACCCCAAATCATAAACCTAAATCCCTAAACCAGAAAAGCTAAACGCTAAAGCCTAACTCAGAACCCAAAACCCTAAACACTGAACCCTAATTCAAAAACCCAAAACCATAAATCCTAAACCCTAAACCCCAAAACCCAAAACCCTAAACCCTAACCCATAAATTCCAAAACATAAACCCGAAACCCTAAACCCTACCCCCTAAACTCCAAATCCTAAACCCAAAACCCTAACCTGTAAACACCAAACCCTAAACCCTAAACTGTAAACCCTAAACCATAAACCCTAAACCCTACCCCTTAAATCCTAAACCCTACACCCTAAACCCTAAACCCTAAACTCAAAACCCAAAACCCTAATAAACCATAAATCCTAAACCATAAAACCTAAACCATAAATCGTAAACCCTAAACCATAAGCCCTAAACCCAAAACCATAAACCATAAACCCTAAACCCTAAACCCTAAACCCAAAACCCAAGACCCTAAACCCAAAACCTTAAACCCTAAATCCTAAACCATAAACCCGAAACCACAAGCCCTAAACCCTAAACACATCCACACAAACATAAAACCCTACACACAAAATCAACAAACACTAAACCCTAATCCACAAACACTACACCATAAATCCTAAGGCCTAAACTCTAAACCCCAACCCACAAATTCTAAACCCAAAACCCCAAATCATAAACCTAAATCCCTAAACCGGAAAATTAAACGCTAAACCCTAACCCTGAACCCAAAACCCTAAACACCGAACCCTAACTCAAAAACCCAAAACCATAAATCCTAAACCCTAAACCCCAAAACCCAAAACCATAAACACTAACCCATAAATTCCAAACCATAAACCCCAAACCCTAAACACTACCCCCTAAACCCCAAATCCTAAACCCTAAACCCTAACCCACAAACACCAAACCCTAAACCATAAACTGTAAACCCTAAACCATAAACCCTAAACCCTACCCCTTAAATCCTAAACCCTACACCCTAAACCCTAAACCCTAAACTCAAAACCAAAACCCTAAACAATAAACCATAAATCCTAAACCATAAATCGTACGCCCTAAACCCTAAGCCCTAAACCCAAAACCATAAACCATAAACCCTAAACCCTAAACCCTAAACCATAAACCCTCAACCCTAAACCATAAACCCAAAACCCAAAACCCTAAACCCTAAACCCTAAACCATAAACCCAAAACCACAAGCCCTTAACCCAAAACACAACCACACAAACATAAAACCCTAAACACAAAACCGACAAACACTAAATCCTAATCCACAAACACTACACCATAACTCCTAAGGCCTAAACTCTAAACCCCAACCCACAAATTCTAAACCCAAAACCCCAAATCATAAACCTAAATCCCTAAACCAGAAAAGCTAAACGCTAAACCCTAACCCTGAACCCAAAACCCTAAACACTGAACCCTAACTTAAAACCCCAAAACCATAAATCTTAAACCCTAAACCCCAAAACCCATAACCCAAAACCCTAAACCCTAACCCATAAATTCCAAACCATAAACCCTAAACCCTAAACCCTACTTCCTAAACCCCAAATCCTAAACCCTAAACCCTAACCCGCAAACACCAAACCCTAAACCCTAAACTGTAAACCCTAAACCATAAACCCTAAACCCTACCCCTTAAATCTTAAACCCTACACCCTAAACCCTAAACCTTAAACTCAAAACCCAAAACCCTAAACAATAAACCATAAATCATAAACCATAAAACCTAAACCATAAATCGTACACCCTAAGCCCTAAACCCTAAATCCAAAACCATAAACCATAAATCATAAACTCTAAACCCTAAACCATAAACCTAATCCCTAAACCACGAACACTAACCCTAAACCATAAACCCAAAACCCAAAACTCTAAATCCTAAACACCTCCCCACAAACACAAAACCCTAAAACACAAACCCTAAATACTAAACCACAAACCATAAACCATAAACCCTAAGGCCTAAACCCTAAACCCCAACCCACAAGCCCCGAACCCTAAATCCTAAACCCAAAACCATAAACCATAATCCTAAACCTTATACCCGAAACCATAAACCCTAAACCCTAAACCATACAAGCTAAGCCGTAAACCATAAACCCTAAGCCCAAGACCCTAAACCCTACACCATAAACCGTAAACCCTAAATCCTACACCATATAACATAAACCCTAGACCCGAAACCCTAAACCCAAAACCCTAAACCATAAACTATATACCCTAAACCATAAACCCTAAACCATAAACCCCAAACCCTAAACCTAAAACCTTAAACCATAAACCCTAAACCCTAAACTCTAAACCACAAACTACAAATCCAAAATCCTAAACCGTAGCCCACAAACACCAAACCCTGAAACACATATCCTAAACCCTAAATCCTAAGCCATAAATACCAAACCCTAAACCCTAAACCCTAAACCCTAAACCATAAACCGTCAACCCTAAACCATAAACCCAAAACCCAAAACCCAAAACCCTAAACCCTAACCTGAAAACACAAAACCATAAACCATAAACTCTTAACCGTAAATTATAAAGCATAAACCCTAAACTCTAAATCCTAAACCCTAAACCCTAAACCCCAACCCATAAACCATAACCCATAACCCATAAACCCTAAACCCAAAACCCAACACCCTAAACCCTAAATCATAAACCATAAACCACAAATACTAAACCATAAAACTTAAACCCTAAACCCAAAACCCTAAACCCTGAACCCTAAATCATAAACCCAAAACCATAAACCATAAATCCTAAACCCTAAACCGTAAATCCTAAACCTTAAATCTTAAACCATAAACCCTAAACCCTAAACCGAAAACCTTAAATCATAATCCTTAAACCATAAACCGTAAACCCTAAACCAAAAAACCAGAAACCCTAAACCCTAAACCCTAAACCCTAAACCATAAACCCACAAACCATAAACCCAAAACCCAAAACCCTAAACCCTATATACCACCCCAGAAACACAAAAGCCTAAAACACAAATCCCTAATGCCTAAACCACAAACCCTAAACAATAAACCCTAAGGCCTAAACACTAAATCCGAAACCATAAACCCTAAATCATAAATCCTAAATCCTAAACCCTAAACCATAAACCATAAACGCTAAAGCATAAACCCTGAAAATTAAACCCCATAACTTACACTATAATCCCTAAGGCCTAAACCGTAAACCACACAACATAAAGCCTAAACACTATACCCCAAACCCTAAACCCTAAACAATAAAACCTAAACCATAAACCATAAACCTTAAACCCTAAACCCTAAACCCTAAACCCTAAAACCTAAACAATAAAATCTAAACCATAAATAACAAACCCTAAACCCTAAGCCCTAAACCCCAAACCGAAAAGCCTAAACCATAAAACCAAAACCCTAAACCCAAAACCCAAAAACATAAACCCAAAACCCTAAACCATAAACCATAAACCCTAAACCCGAAACCCAAAACCCAAAGCCCTATACCCTAGTCCACAAACCCTAAACCATAAACCCTAAACCCCAACCCACAAATACCAAACCCAAAACCCTAAATCCAAAACAATAAACCCTTAACATAAACCCCAAACAATAAACGCTAAATCCTAATCTTTAAAACCTAAACACAAAACCGTAAACCCTAAACCCTAAACCCTAAACCTTAAACCCTAAATCATAAACCCAAATGCATAAACCATAAGCCCTAAACCCTAAACCCTAAACCATTAACCATAAACCTTAAACCATAAACCATACAACTTAAAACCTAAACCATAAACACTAAACCTTAAACTCTAAACCATAAACACTAAACCCTAAAGGATAAACCATAAACCCGAAACCCTAAACACGAAACCCTAAACCATAAACCCAAAACCCAACACCCTAAACCCTAACCCGTAAATACCAAACCCTAAACCATAAACGCTAAACCCTACACCATAAACCCTAAACCCAAAACCCAAATCTATAAACCCTAAACTCTAAACCTTAAACCCAAAACCGAAAACCATAAACCCTAAATCCTAAACCTTAAACCCTAAACCCTAAACCATAAACCCAAAACCCAAAACCCTAAACCCAAAACCCTAAACCCTAAACGCTAAACCATAAACCCGAAACCACAAGCCCTAAACCCTAAATAAAACCACACAAACATAAAACCCTAAACAAAAAACCGACAAACACTAAACCCTAATCCACAAACCCTACACCATAAATGCTAAGGCCTAAAGTCTAAACCCCAACCCACAAAATCTAAACCCAAAACCCCAAATCATAAACCTAAATCCCTAAACCAGAAAAGCTAAACGCTAAACCCTAACCCTGAACCCAAAACCCTAAACACTGAACCCTAACTCAAAAACCCGAAACCATAAATCCTAAACCCTAAACCCCAAAACCCAAAACCCTAAACCCTAACCCATAAATTCCAAACCATAAACCCCAAACCATAAACCCTACCCCCTAAACCCCAAATCCTAAACCCTAAACCCTAACCCGCAAACACCAAACCCTAAACCCTAAACTGTACTAAACCATTAACCCTAAACCATTCCCCTTAAATCCTAAACCCTACACCCTAAACCCTAAACTCAAAACCCAAAACCCTAAACAATAAACCATAAATCCTAAACCATAAAACCTAAACCATAAATCGTACACCCTAAACCCTAAGCCCTAAACCCAAAACCATAAACCATTAACCATAAACCCTAAACACTAAACTCTAAACCCTAAACGCTAAACCCAAAACCCAAAACCCTAAACCCAAAACCTTAAACCCTAAACCCTAAACTATAAACCCGAAACCACAACCCTAAACCCTAAACACAACCACACAAACATAAAACCCTAAACACAAAACCGACAAACACTAAACCCTAATCCACAAACCCTACACCATAAATCCTAAGGCCTAAACTCTAAACCCCAACCTACAAATTCTAAACCCAAAACCCCAAATCATAAACCTAAATCCCTAAACCAGAAAAGCTAAACGCTAAACCCTACCCCTGAACCCAAAACCCTAAACGTTGAACCCTAACTCAAAATCCCAAAACCATAAATCCTAAACCCTAAACCCCAAAACCCAAAACCCTAAACCCTAACCCATAAATACCAAACCATAAACCCCAAACCCTAAACCCTACCCCCTAAACCCCAAATCCTAAACCCTAAACCCTAACCCGTAAACACCAAACCCGAAACCCTAAACTGTAAACCCTAAACCATAAACCCTAAATCCTACCACTTAAATCCTAAACCCTAAACTCAAAACCCAAAACCCTAAACAATAAACCATAAATCCTAAACCATAAAACCTAAACCATAAATCGTACACCCTAAACCCTAAGCCATAAACCCAAAACCATAAACCATAAACACTAAACCCTAAACCCTAAACCCTAAACCCAAAACCCTAAACCCAAAACCTTAAACCCTAAATCCTAAACCATAAACCCGAAACCACAAGCCCTAAACCCTAAACCCAACCACACAAACATAAAACCCTAAACACAAAACCGACAAATACTAAACACAAATCCACAAACCCTACACCATAAATCCTAAGGCCTAAACTCTAAACCCCAATACACAAATTCTAAACCCAAAACCCCAAATCATAAACCTAAATCCCTAAACCAGAAAAGCTAAACGCTAAACCCTAACCCTGAACCCAAAACCCTAAACACTGAACCCTATCTCAAAAACCCAAAACCATAAATCCTAAACCCTAAACCCCAAAACCCAAAACCATAAACCCTAACCCATAAATTCCAAACCATAAACCCCAAACCCTAAACCCTACCCCCTAAACCCCAAATCCTAAACCCTAAACCCTAACCCACAAACACCAAACCCTAAACCCTAAACTATAAACCCTAAACCATAAACCCAAAACCCTACTGATGACAAGTCATCATATACCTATTTTTCTATGCTTTTTCATACAAGAAATTGATGATTTGTGCTTAAATATTGAATGCTTTTGTACTTAAATGATATATTTTCTTGATATTTTAATTTTATAAATCTTGTAGAAAATAAGAAGAAAAAGAAGCAAAGAAGCACAAAAAAAGGAGAAAAAAAGAGCTTTGGGGTACACTTTGAAGTTGGGGTACACTTTGGAGCCTTAGGCCACGCTTTTAAAAGCGTGGCCCATGACCAAATCAAAGAAGGAAGCAGCCAGCACGCACACTGCCCTGCTCTTGCCAAGGGCAGGGCAGAATCGTGATGCAAAGTGAGGTTGGAAGCAAGAATTTTCGCTAAGGTAAAATCTGGGCGCTCACAGCATGACCATGCCTCCTTCAAAGGGCTATAACTTGAGCTACAGACGTCCAATTGATATGCTTCCAGTTGCGTTGGAAAGCTGACATTCAGAGCTTTCCAACGATATATAGCAATCCATATTTGGAATACAATTGAGGCAGGAATGAAAGGCATCTTTAAGGGCCAAAAACAAGCGAAAATAAACCAAAATGCTTCCACCAAGGCTCGAAGAGGGAGACACAAGGAAACCAAGGAAGTCTGCCCTCAAGGAGAGCAGAATGCCGTCTTGGAGGGCAATGTCGTGTTTTCTTCATGAAAATTCAAGGAAAAATTGCAACAACTTCCTCCACCAAGTTTCGAACACAAGACCTCTAGGAAGCCAAGCCTTAGGCGTGAATTAGGTGCCAAGAAGAAAAAGCCAAGCAATGCACTCCATGGGATTTGAACTTGGCACTCCCCAAAGGAAACATTGCCCTGCCCTCCGCAAGGGCAGGGCAGCATTTTGGTGATGCACACACGCGCACAAGATTGGCGCACCAAGGAGTTTCAGCAGCAACACAATAGCACGTACGGGCATCATTCTGGCGCACCAAAAATTTCTGCCCTGCCCTCCACAACGGCAGGGCAGCATCCTGCAAGCATGAGCGCCCAACTCGCACGCACCAATGGCCGCACACACCATTTTCTGCCCTGCCCTCCACAAGGGCAGGGCAGCCTCCTGGGAGCAACATGGGCCAAAATTCAACCAAAATTTCATTTAAATTCAATTCCTCTCCAAATTGAATCAAGGCCAACAAAACCCATTTCTCCTCAAATCCAAAGCAAGCAAAGCCCACATCATCACTCAAAGGCACATGAATCAATTAAATTAGGATTTTTATTTTTGTAATTTGTTTTAATTGCATTTTCATTTTTCATTTTGTAAAGCCTATATAAAGGCATCAATTGGAGCTCGAAGAAGAAAAGGCTAGCTCCACTAGGGAGTATTAGGATTTGAGAGCTCTCTCTCTTAGTTTTCATTTCTGTTTTGAAATTTTGGATTGAGGTTGGAGGAATTCTGTTTCAATCTTTAATCTGAAATCCATTTTTGTTCATCTTCTGCATAATTTCCAAAAATTGAAAGTTGAATCTGCGTTCTCATTTATTGCTTCCATCTTTCTTTCTTCTTCAATCTGCTTTCTACTTTGATCAAGGAAGGAATTGAGATCTAGACTTGTTTTCTAGTCTCATTGATTCCCTGAGATCTTGTCTCTTTAAATTTCACAATTGAGCTGAGTTACTCTTCTGCTTGATTGCTCCTTACATTCTCTTGTTGAATTTTAATTCCCAGCACCCAAGTCCTTTTACTTTTCATGCAATTTAATTATTCTGCAATTATTCTAAGTGCTGCTTATTGCTTTCCTTTAAATTCCTGCACCCAATCCCCTTTACATTTAATGCAATTTACATTTCTTGTCATTTAAGATTTTGCCAATTTACTTTTCTTGCTCTTTAAGTTTCTATGCATTTTTCTTTCTGAACTTTATAATTCCTACAAATTTACATTCTGTTGGCTACAGCTTCACACAATTCACTTCAATGTTAGCTTGACTAAACTAATCACCCACTAAAGTTGCTTGATCCATCAATCCCTGTGGGATCGACCTCACTCTTGTGAGTTATTACTACTTGATGCGACCCGGTACACTTGCCGGTTGGATTTGTGTGTTGGAAATTCATTTTTCCACAAAAACACCATCAAGTTTTTGGCGCCGTTGCCGGGGATTGATTTTGATCAACAACGATTAAGTGGGTGAGAAGTCTAGATTAAGTATTTTTTTATTTTTGTTCTCTGCTTTAAAGTGAAACCAAGGTGTTTGAGTTATTGCCTCACTAAGAAATTCTGTCTCTATGACATGAATTTCAATTTCCATTGATGTTGTATTTTACAAAATACAAATGGAGTTCAACTCATCTTATGGTCAAACAAAATTTTACGGGATATTGCCCACCATCACCACCCTCTAATGGTGGCTGGGAATATCACCAAGAATTAACAGAGTCTGAGCACTCCAATTCATGGAGATTTGCTTCAAAGACACAAGATGAGCAAGAGAATCATATGGGATACTTCCCACCACCACAAAATGATTCAAGTTATTATTCTAATGGTGGCTGGGAGTATCACCAAGGAATGAAAGAGCATTCACCCTCACGTCCCAATTTCTCATTTGAAAGTTCTTCATCACTTGATTATGCCTCAACACAAAGTTTCCTCCAAAATCCATACAAGTCATCCCATCAATCACACAACTCATTCCACACCCCTCAAAACAGCTTCACCACAACATATCCACGTCACCAAAATTACTCTCAACTTTCATCTCTTGAACCACCAGATGAGGAGTACATTCAAGCCATTGAAATACATAGAAAACTCGTGGAAAGATACACACAACCCCAATCCTGGAAAGAAATCATCCTCAAGAAGATGAATGAGCCCTTAGAGCAAACAAGGAGGAACTTAGAACCATCAAACAAAGAGGATGAAGACCAATTTGTGGGTGAGGAAGTGGAAAAGCAAGATGAGGAAACCTCTGTGTCAAGTGAAATTTCAGTGAAAAAGGAAGAGGTGGTGGAAGTATTTGGACATGAGCCAAGGATTCTACATTCACAAGAGCCACTTGAGGTGACAATGAAACACAAAGATTCCCTCCCAGAGGCATTAATGGAAAATCATGAAGAAGAAAGGGAGGAAGACATTCAAGAGAAGTCACACTCAAGTGAAGCAGAAAAGTACATAGAAGAAAAGCTCATGGAACCACCAATTCAAAAAGCTCTGGATGAATACGAAACTCCAATAATCACACAGCAACCAAGTCTTGAATCCAAAGAAGTGAAGGCAACTAGCAAGAACACCAATTCTGTCCCTAATCCAGCAAGCAAGATCAATCAAGCCATTTGCAAAAGAAAGCTTGCTGAGGAAAGGCCAAGACAAGGGACAGTAGCTAAATCTTCTCCCCCCTTGAGGTCATTCCTCTTAACAAACTGGAAGAAGAGGAAGAAAGTGAAGAACAACATGTCAAGCTAATGACACTAAAAGAGCACTTGTTGGGAGGTAACCCAACCGTAGGTATAATTTCTTCTCTGCTTTGTTTTCGTTCTTTACTTTGTTTAAATTCAATAAATGGGCATATGGTTACATTCTAAGTTTGGTGTTGTCTTGCAACAACTTGTTTTCAATCTTTTTGGATGATTGCATCAAATCAAAAATGGAAGTGACACACTAAGATTCTAAGTTTGGTGTGCCACTTAATTCTCTATGCAATTCATTAAGCAACACCACTTGTCTGCATAATCATAAGGCCTTTGCAGTGTTATTTTTCTTTTGGTTTGACACTTTATTATTCTGTTTACTTTAGTCATTTCTTTATTTTTAATACTTCCACTTATTTTGCTTCTTAACTGTTTTTGTTAATATATCACCAAGAGATCCTTATTCATGACATATTCTTGGCTTGGTGATTGTATTTAACATATAACAGTTTCTTTTATTTAGTTTTAATTCAAATAATTGACATATGGTTATATTCTAAGTTTGGTGTTGCTATGCAACAAAATTTGGTTCCAATCCTTACAAGATACTTGCATCAATTCCAAGTGAAAGTGTCACACTAAGTTTGGTGTGCCACTTATATTTTTTTATGCAATGTATCATGCACACCATCTTATGTTTGCAATCATAGTGTTTTTATTTCTCCGTGCCTTGATTGTTATCCTCAATTTTGCTTGCTTGAAACACATGTACTACTAACATTTCATTGTTTAAGACATTCATGATCCATCTTAGCCCCATAGCCATTGTTCTAATTATTGCTTGAGGATGAACAAGCATTCTGAGTTTGGTATGGGAAGGAGGAAAATGGGAGGAAAATGACAACAATAGAGAAGATGAACTACAAGGTTGTAAAGTTCCTTTTCCTCTCATTTGTTTCATAAACTGCATGATTGTCTTTACCTTCTCTGTATACATGTGTGTATGAATAAGCATAGCTTGAATTTTGATTTATAATATGTTGCTTTGGCATTATAACTACCAACTTGAGCTTTGTGAATTCAAAAGCAATAAAGCATCATGATCATAAACAAACAAGGCATTAAAGAAGAATTTAGCATGTGCATACAAGTATTGGAAAGCTAGTATGTTTGATTGTTGCTCAATTGCATTAGATTTTATTTAATGAAGTTTCATCTAGTACATTTTGTGAAATCTTTTGAAATCATGAAAACCTTGAAGAAGCAAATATAATTAAAGCAAGAAAAGAAAAGGGAAGGAATGAGAAAGCTGAAGGCTCTGAGTACCAATGGCAATTTATTTGCTAAGTGCTTGTGGTGTTTATGTATCAAGCCAAATGCTTGAAAACAAAATACTTAGAAGTCAAGGCTAGGCTCAAGTGCAAAAGCACTCCCTCAAAGCTCAAGGTTCTGAGCATCAATGATTAGAGAGTCAAAGAAAAGAAAAAAAAATAAGCTTAATGAAGTCCTCTAATTCAAATGCTTGTGGTGCTTATGTATCAAGTGGTAATACTTGAAAACAAAGCATTTAGAAGTCGTAGCTTTGTTATTTACTCATGGGGCAAAGCACCCAAAAGGAGAAGCTAAAAAAAAATCAAAAGCTTGTTTCAAGGAAGAATTATAAGAAAACGATTTCATAAAATAAGCTAGATAGAAGCATCAATCATTTACATCTCTTTTGTAATTGTAGCATGCATAGAAAACTAGCTTGCCATGAACATTAACTTGCTACTCTTCTTACCTTGGATTGTCAATTTCTATTGCATGATTCTTTTCTTGCTTGGGGACAAGCAAGGTTTAAGTTTGGTGTTGTGATGACAAGTCATCATATACCTATTTTTCTATGCTTTTTCATACAAGAAATTGATGATTTGTGCTTAAATATTGAATGCTTTTGTACTTAAATGATATATTTTCTTGATATTTTAATTTTATAAATCTTGTAGAAAATAAGAAGAAAAAGAAGCAAAGAAGCACAAAAAAGGAGAAAAAAAGAGCTTTGGGGTACACTTTGAAGTTGGGGTACACTTTGGAGCCTTAGGCCACGCTTTTAAAAGCGTGGCCCATGACCAAATCAAAGAAGGAAGCAGCCAGCACGCACACTGCCCTGCTCTTGCCAAGGGCAGGGCAGAATCGTGATGCAAAGTGAGGTTGGAAGCAAGAATTTTCGCTAAGGTAAAATCTGGGCGCTCACAGCATGACCATGCCTCCTTCAAAGGGCTATAACTTGAGCTACAGACGTCCAATTGATGTGCTTCCAGTTGCGTTAGAAAGCTGACATTCAGAGCTTTCCAACGATATATAGCAATCCATATTTGGCATAATATTGAGGCAGGAACGAAAGGCATATTTAAGGGCCAAAAACAAGCGAAAATAAACCAAGATGCTTCCACCAAGGCTCGAAGAGGGAGACACAAGGAAACCAAGGAAGTCTGCCCTCAAGGAGAGCAGAATGCCCTCTTGGAGGGCAATGTCGTGTTTTCTTCATGAAAATTCAAGGAAAAATTGCAACAACTTCCTCCACCAAGTTTCGAACACAAGACCTCTAGGAAGCCAAGCCTTAGGCGTGAATTAGGTGCCAAGAAGAAAAAGCCAAGCAATGCACTCCATGGGATTCGAACTTGGCACTCCCCAAAGGAAACATTGCCCTGCCCTCCGCAAGGGCAGGGCAGCATTTTGGTGATGCACACACGCGCACAAGATTGGCGCACCAAGGAGTTTCGGCAGCAACACAGCAACACGCACGGGCATCATTCTGGCGCACCAAAAATTTCTGCCCTGCCCTCCACAAGGGCAGGGCAGCATCCTGCAAGCATGAGCGACCAACTCGCACAAACCATTTTCTGCCCTGCCCTCCACAAGGGCAGGGCAGCCTCTTGGGAGCAACATGGGCCAAAATTTAACCAAAATTTCATTTAAATTCAATTCCTCTCCAAATTGAATCAAGGCCAACAAAACCCATTTCTCCTCAAATCCAAAGCAAGCAAAGCCCACATCATCACTCAAAGGCACATGAATCAATTAAATTAGGATTTTCATTTTTGTAATTTGTTTTAATTGCATTTTCATTTTTCATTTTGTAAAGCCTATATAAAGGCATCAATTGGAGCTCGAAGAAGAAAAGGCTAGCTCCACTAGGGAGTATTAGGATTTGAGAGCTCTCTCTCTTAGTTTTCATTTCTGTTTTGAAATTTTGGATTGAGGTTGGAGTAATTCTGTTTCAATCTTTAATCTGAAATCCATTTTTGTTCATCTTCTGCATAATTTCCAAAAATTGAAAGTTGAATCTGCGTTCTCATTTACTGCTTCCATCTTTCTTTCTTCTTCAATCTGCTTTCTACTTTGATTAAGGAAGGAATTGAGATCTAGACTTGTTTTCTAGTCTCATTGATTCCCTGAGATCTTGTCTCTTTAAATTTCACAATTGAGCTGAGTTACTCTTCTGCTTGATTGCTCCTTACATTCTCTTGTTGAATTTTAATTCCCAGCACCCAAGTCCTTTTACTTTTCATGCAATTTAATTACTCTGCAATTATTCTAAGTGCTGCTTATTGCTTTCCTTTAAATTCCTGCACCCAATCCCCTTTACATTTAATGCAATTTACATTTCTTGTCATTTAAGATTTTGCCAATTTACTTTTCTTGCTCTTTAAGTTTCTATGCATTTTTCTTTCTGAACTTTATAATTCCTGCAAATTTACATTCTGTTAGCTACAGCTTCACACAATTCACTTCAATGTTAGCTTGACTAAACTAATCACCCACTAAAGTTGCTTGATCCATCAATCCCTGTGGGATCGACCTCACTCTTGTGAGTTATTACTACTTGATGCGACCCGGTACACTTGCCGGTTGGATTTGTGTGTTGGAAATTCATTTTTCCACAAAAGCACCATTACCTACCCCTTAAATCCTAAACCCTACACCCTAAACCCTAAACCCTAAACTCAAAACCCAAAACCCTAAACAATAAACCATAAATCCTAAACCATAAAACCTAAACCATAAATCGTACACCCTAAACCCTAAGCCCTAAACCCAAAACCATAAACCATAAACCCTAAACCCTAAACCCTAAACCCTAAACCCTAAACCCTAAACCCAAAACCCAAAACCTTAAACCCAAAACCTTAAACCCTAAACCCTAAACCATAAACCCGAAACCACAAGCCCTAAACCCTAAACACAACCACACAAACATAAAAGCCAAAACACAAAACCGACAAACACTAAATCCTAATCCACAAACCCTACACCATAAATCCTAAGGCCTAAACTCTAAACCCCAACCCACAAATTCTAAACCCAAAACCCCAAATCATAAACCTAAATCCCTAAACCAGAAAAGCTAAACGCTAAACACTAACCCTGAACCCAAAACCCTAAACACTGAACCCTAACTTAAAAACCCAAAACCATAAATCTTAAACCCTGAACCCCAAAACCCAAAACCAAAAACCCTAAACCCAAACCCATAAATTCCAAATCATAAACCCCAAACCCTAAACCCTACCCCTAAACCCCAAATCCTAAACCCTAAACCCTAACCCGCAAACACCAAACCCTAAACCCTAAACTGTAATCCCTAAACCGTAAACCCTAAACCCTACCCCTTAAATCCTAAACCATACACCCTAAACCCTAAACCCTAAACTCAAAACCCAAAACCTTAAATAATAAACCATAAATCCTAAACCATAAAACCTAAACCATAAATCATTCAGCCTAAACCCTAAACCCTAAATCCAAAACCATAAACCATAAACCATAAACCATAAACCCTAAACCATACCCGTAATCGCTAAACCATGAACACTAACCCTAAACCATAAACCCTAAACCATAAACTCAAAACCCAAAACCCTAAATCCTAAACACCACCCCACAAACACAAAACCCTAAAACACAAACCTTAAATACTAAACCACAAACCATAAACCATAAACCCTAAGGCCTAAACCCTAAACCCTAACCCACAAACCCCGAACCCTAAATCCTAAACCTAAAACCATAAACCATAATCCTAAACCTTATACCCTAAACCATAAATCCTAAACCCTAAACCATACAAGCTAAGCCGTAAACCATAAACCCTAAGCCCAAGACACTAAACCCTAAACCATAAACTAAAAACCATAAACCATAGACCCTAAACACCAAACCCTAAACCCTAAATCCTACACCATATAACCTAAACCCTATACCCTAAACCATAAACCCAAAACCCTAAACCATAAACCATATACCCTAAACCATAAACCCTAAACCATAAACCCTAAACCCTAACCCTAAAACCTTAAACCATAAACCCTAAATCCTAAACCATAAATCCTAAACCCTAAACACTAAACCACAAACACCAAACCCTAAGCCCTGAACACTAAACCATAAACCATAAACCCTAAACCAAAAATTCTAAACCTTAAACCCTAAACCCTAAACCCTAAACCCAAAACCATAAACCCTAAACCCTAAACCATAAACCATAAACCCTAAACCATAAACCATAAACCCTAAACCCAAAACCCTAAACCCAAAACCTTTATCCATAAACCCTAAACCATAAACCCGAAACCACAAGCCCTAAACCCTAAACACAACCACACAAACATAAAAGCCAAAACACAAAACCGACAAACACTAAATCCTAATCCACAAACCCTACACCATAAATCCTAAGGCCTAAACTCTAAACCCAAACCCACAAATTCTAAACCCAAAACCCCAAATCATAAACCTAAATCCTTAAACCAGAAAAGCTAAACGCTAAACCCTAACCCTGAACCCAAAACCCTAAACACTGAACCCTAACTTAAAAACCCAAAACCATAAATCTTAAACCCTAAACCCCAAAACCCAAAACCGAAAACCCTAAACCCTAACCCATAAATTCCAAATCATAAACCCCAAACCCTAAACCCTACCCCCTAAACCCCAAATCCTAAACCCTAAACCCTAATTCGCAAACACCAAACCCTAAACCCTAAACTGTAAACCCTAAACCGTAAACCCTAAACCCTACCCCTTAAATCCTAAACCCTACACCCTAAACCCTAAACCCTAAACTCAAAACCCAAAACCTTAAACAATAAACCATAAATCCTAAACCATAAAACCTAAACCATAAATCGTACACACTAAACCCTAAACCCTAAATCCAAAACCATAAACCATAAACCATAAACCATAAACCTAATCGCTAAACCATGAACACTAACCCTAAACCATAAACCCTAAACCATAAACCCAAAACCCAAAACCCTAAATCCTAAACACCACCCCACAAACACAAACCCTAAAACACAAAACCTAAATACTAAACCACAAACCATAAACCATAAACCCTAAGGCCTAAACCCTAAACCCCAACCCACAAACCCCGAACCCTAAATCCGAAACCCAAAACCATAAACCATAATCCTAAACCTTATACCCTAAACCATAAATCCTAAACCCTAAACCATACAAGCTAAGCCGTAAACCATAAACCCTAAGCCCAAGACCCTAAACCCAAAACCTTAAACTAAAAACTATAAACCATAGACACTAAACACCAAACCCTAAACCATAAACCGTAAACCCTAAATCCTACACCATATAACCTAAACCCTAGACCCTAAACCCTAAACCCAAAACCCTAAACCATAAACCATATACCTTAAACCATAAACCCTAAACCATAAACCCTAAACCCTAAACCATAAACCCTAAACCTAAAACCTTAAACCATAAACCCTAAATCCTAAACCATAAATCCTAAACCCTAAACACTAAACCACAAACACCAAACCCTAAGCCCTAAACCCTAAACCATAAACCATAAACCCTAAACCAAAAATTCTAAACCTTAAACCCTAAACCCTAAACCCAAAACCATAAACCCTAAACCCTAAATCCTAAACCATAAACCCTAAACAATAAACCATAAACCATAAACCCTAAACCATAAACCATAAACCCTAAACCATAAACCATAAAACCTAAACCCTAAACCCTAAACCATAAACCCTAAACACAATCCCTAAACCATAAATCCAAACCCAAAATAATAAAACCTAAACCATAAACCATAAACCCTAATCCCCAAACCCTAAAACCGGAACAATAAAACCTAAACCCTAAACCCTAAACCCCAAATCCCAAATCCTAAACCATAAACCACAAACTACAAACCCTAAACCACAAACCCTTAACGCTAAAACCCAGCCGACATACACCAAACCCTAAAATACAAATCCTAAACACTAAATCCTAACCCATAAATACCAAACCTTAAACCCCAAACCCTAAACGCTGAGCCCTAAATCATAAACCCAAAACCATAAACCATAAATCCTAAACCCTAAACCATACAAGCTAAGCCGTAAACCGTAAACCCTAAGCCCAAGACCCTAAACCCTAAACCATAAACTAAAAACCATAAACCATTGACCCTACACACCAAACCCTAAACCATAAACCGTAAACCCTAAATCATACACCATATAACCTAAACCCTAGACCCTAAACCCTAAACCCAAAACCCTAAACCATAAACCATATACCCTAAACTATAAAACCTAAACCATAAACACTAAACCCTAAACCATAAACCCTAAACCTAAAACCTTAAACCATAAACCCTAAATACTAAACCATAAATCCTAAACCCTAAACACTAAACCACAAACACCAAACCCTAAGCCCTGAACCCTAAACCATAAACCATAAACCCTAAACAAAAAATTCTAAACCTTAAACCTTAAACCCTAAACCCTAAACCCTAAACCCTAAACCATAAACCCTAAACCATAAACCATAAACCATAAACCCTAAACTATAAACCATAAACCCTAAACCATAAACCATCAACCCTAAACCCAAAACCCTAAACCCAAAACCTTTATCCATAAACCCTAAACCATAAACCCGAAACCACAAGCCCTAAACACTAAACACAACCACACAAACATAAAACCCTAAACACAAAACCGACAAACACTAAACCCTAATCCACAAACCCTACACCATAAATCCTAAGGCCTAAACTCTAAACCCAAACCCACAAATTCTAAACCAAAACCCCAAATCATAAACCTAAATCCCTAAACCAGAAAAGCTAAACGCTAAACCCTAACCCTGAACCCAAAACCCTAAACACTGAACCCTAACTTAAAAACCCAAAACCATAAATCTTAAACCCTAAACCCCAAAACCCAAAACCGAAAACCCTAAACCCTAACCCATAAATTCCAAATCATAAACCCCAAACCCTAAACCCTACCCCCTAAACCCCAAATCCTAAACCCTAAACCCTAATTCGCAAACACCAAACCCTAAACCCTAAACTGTAAACCCTAAACCGTAAACCCTAAACCCTACCCCTTAAATCCTAAACCCTACACCCTAAACCCTAAACCCTAAACTCAAAACCCAAAACCTTAAACAATAAACCATAAATCCTAAACCATAAAACCTAAACCATAAATCGTACACACTAAACCCTAAACCCTAAATCCAAAACCATAAACCATAAACCATAAACCATAAACCTAATCGCTAAACCATGAACACTAACCCTAAACCATAAACCCTAAACCATAAACCCAAAACCCAAAACCCTAAATCCTAAACACCACCCCACAAACACAAACCCTAAAACACAAAACCTAAATACTAAACCACAAACCATAAACCATAAACCCTAAGGCCTAAACCCTAAACCCCAACCCACAAACCCCGAACCCTAAATCCGAAACCCAAAACCATAAACCATAATCCTAAACCTTATACCCTAAACCATAAATCCTAAACCCTAAACCATACAAGCTAAGCCGTAAACCATAAACCCTAAGCCCAAGACCCTAAACCCAAAACCTTAAACTAAAAACTATAAACCATAGACACTAAACACCAAACCCTAAACCATAAACCGTAAACCCTAAATCCTACACCATATAACCTAAACCCTAGACCCTAAACCCTAAACCCAAAACCCTAAACCATAAACCATATACCTTAAACCATAAACCCTAAACCATAAACCCTAAACCCTAAACCATAAACCCTAAACCTAAAACCTTAAACCATAAACCCTAAATCCTAAACCATAAATCCTAAACCCTAAACACTAAACCACAAACACCAAACCCTAAGCCCTAAACCCTAAACCATAAACCATAAACCCTAAACCAAAAATTCTAAACCTTAAACCCTAAACCCTAAACCCAAAACCATAAACCCTAAACCCTAAATCCTAAACCATAAACCCTAAACAATAAACCATAAACCATAAACCCTAAACCATAAACCATAAACCCTAAACCATAAACCATAAAACCTAAACCCTAAACCCTAAACCATAAACCCTAAACACAATCCCTAAACCATAAATCCAAACCCAAAATAATAAAACCTAAACCATAAACCATAAACCCTAATCCCCAAACCCTAAAACCGGAACAATAAAACCTAAACCCTAAACCCTAAACCCCAAATCCCAAATCCTAAACCATAAACCACAAACTACAAACCCTAAACCACAAACCCTTAACGCTAAAACCCAGCCGACATACACCAAACCCTAAAATACAAATCCTAAACACTAAATCCTAACCCATAAATACCAAACCTTAAACCCCAAACCCTAAACGCTGAGCCCTAAATCATAAACCCAAAACCATAAACCATAAATCCTAAACCCTAAACCATACAAGCTAAGCCGTAAACCGTAAACCCTAAGCCCAAGACCCTAAACCCTAAACCATAAACTAAAAACCATAAACCATTGACCCTACACACCAAACCCTAAACCATAAACCGTAAACCCTAAATCATACACCATATAACCTAAACCCTAGACCCTAAACCCTAAACCCAAAACCCTAAACCATAAACCATATACCCTAAACTATAAAACCTAAACCATAAACACTAAACCCTAAACCATAAACCCTAAACCTAAAACCTTAAACCATAAACCCTAAATACTAAACCATAAATCCTAAACCCTAAACACTAAACCACAAACACCAAACCCTAAGCCCTGAACCCTAAACCATAAACCATAAACCCTAAACAAAAAATTCTAAACCTTAAACCTTAAACCCTAAACCCTAAACCCTAAACCCTAAACCATAAACCCTAAACCATAAACCATAAACCATAAACCCTAAACTATAAACCATAAACCCTAAACCATAAACCATCAAACCTAAACCCTAAACCCTAAACCATAAACCCTAAACACAATCCCTAAACAATAAATCCAAACCCTAAACAATAAAACCTAAACCATAAACCATAAACCCTAATCCTTAAACCCTAAAACCTGAACAATAAAACCTAAACCCTAAACCCTAAACCCCAAACCCCAAATCCTAAACCATAAACCACAAACTACAAACCCTAAACCACAAACCCTTAATGCTAAAACCCAGCCCAGAAACACTAAACCCTAAAATAAAAATCCTAAACACTAAATCCTAACCCATAAATACCAAACCCTAAACCCCAAACCCTAAACGCTGAGCCCTAAATCATAAACCCAAAGCCATAAACCATAAATCCTAAACCCTAAACCCTAAACCCTAACCCATAAACCATAAACCATAAATCCTAAACCCTAAACCATAAACCTAAACCCTAATGATACGTGGTCAGGAGGACATTTTTGTCATCCTAGAGTTAAGGGGTGGAATGATAATCTTTTCTTATTTAAGGATCTGAATTCTAGAAGAATTGTGTCATGCCATTCTTGGACATTAAGAAGACCAAGTGTCCGTCTAAAAAATAGTGGTGTTGAAAGGGCAACAACTCATAAGGCCCATTAGGCTACGGCAAGACATCAAGAAGCCCAATAAAGCTTTTCAAAATTCAATGGGAGACATAATTTTTATTAAAATTCGAATTTTTAGTAATTTATTTTTAATTTGTTTTGCTGTCAGAGTTTGTTGGAAGATTTAAAATACTTTTGATTTGCTTAGTAGTTTTGTTAGGGATTTTAAATTTAAATCAAATCTGATCTAATCTAATAAGATCAAATTTGATTTAAATTAGTTATCTTATCTTATCTTTTAGTTAGTTTATTAGGGGTCTATTTATACACCTTTGGCGAGACAATTTGGAATAACTTTTGATGAATAAAATTTCTTTAGTGCTTTATGCACATTTTTTTGTGTGATAAAGTGAGGTGAGTGATTTGCTTCGCTTGTTGCATGGAGAAAATTGAGTGATTCAATTTTTATCCCTCTGATCTAGGTTGGCAAGGTCAAGTTCTTTGAAGGTCTAGTAGGGAGCCCCTTCCGGTGACGTAGGTTGCTAAGAACAGGTTTCTTAGAGGTCTCGTAGGAAAACCCCCCTTATCTATCCTTTGTTTTTCATTATTTATCTTTTATACTTCTGTTGTGTCTTTTCTGTTGCATCCTCTTATCTATCCTTTTGTTTTTTTTATCATCTGGTATCAGTTATAGGTCGTAGGTAAATTCTAATTTATCTACATGTTCCATGGGTCTTGTTTAGTCTTTTTTTTTCTCTCTTTAATTTCTGTAAATTCACGCTAGAGTCAAACAAAAAAAAAACGAAAAAAATTCTTTTCTTAATTTTGTTTTTGCAATTATTCTATCTTTAAGTCAGGGTCTGGAAAAAAAAAATAATAATAATAATAATAATAATAATAAATGATTGAGTATTACGATAGTGATGATGAAGGAAGCTCATATGCGAAAAAGAGTTCTCAATTTCAAATCCCTGCATCCAAAGGGAGGAATGATCCTGAAGCGTATTTCAGCTGGGAAAGGAAGGTAGAATCGATTTTTGCGAATTGCATCCTTTCAGCAGAGAAGAAGGTTCAACTGGTACAAGCCAATTATTCGCTAAACCCTAAACCCTAAACCCTAAACGATAAACTACAAACCTTAAACCACAAACCCTTAACGCTAAAACACAGCCCACAAACAGCAAACCGTAAAACACAAATCCTAACCCATACATACCAAACCCTAAACCCCAAACCCTAAACCCTTAGCACTAAATCATAATCCCTAAACCATAAACCATAAATCCTAAACCCTAAGCCTTAAACCATAAACCATAAACCGTAAACCCTAAACCATAAACCTAAACCCTAAACCCAAAACCCTAAAGCATAAACCATAAACCTAAACCCTAAACCCTAAATCACAAACCCTAAACCCTAAATGCAAATCCCAAAACCCAAAATGAAAAACCTTAAACCCTAAACACCACCCCACAAACACAAAACCCTAAAACATAAATGCTAATCCCTAAACCACAAACCCTAAACTATTAACCCTAGGGCCTAACCCCTAAACCCCAAACCATAAACCCTAAACCCTAAACCAAAAATCAAAAACCATAAACCCTAAACACTAAACCCCACACCTTACACTGTAATCCCTAAGGCTTAAACCCTAAACAATAAAAACTAAACCATAAACCATAAACCCTAAACCCTAAACACTAAACCCCAAACCCTAAAACATAAACAATAAAACCTAAACCGTTAACCCTTAACCCTAAACCCTAAACCCGAAACCCAAAACCCTAAACCCTAAACTCTAAACCACAAACTACAAATCCTAAATCCTAAACCCCAGCCGACAAACACCAAACCCTGAAACACATATCCTAAACCCTAAATCCTAACCCATAAACACCAAACCCTAAACCCTAAACTATAAACCCTCAACCCTAAACCATAAACCCAAAACCCTAAACCCTAACCTGAAAACACTAAACCATAAACCATAAACTCTTAACCGTAAATTATAAACCAAAAACCCTAAACTCTAAATTCTAAACCCTAAACCCTAAACCCTAACCCATAAACCATAACCCATAACCCATAAACCCTAAACGCTAAACCCAAAACCCAACACCCTAAACCCTAAATCATAAACCATAAACCACAAATACTAAACCATAAAACTTAAACCCTAAACCCAAAACCCTAAACCCTGAACCCAAATCATAAACCCAAAACCATAAACCATAAACCCTAAACCCTAAATCGTAAATCCTAAACCTTAAATCCTAAACCATAAACCCTAAACCCTAAAACCAAAACCTTAAATCATAATCCTTAAACCATAAACCCTAAACCCTAAACCAAAAAACCAGAAACCCTAAACCCTAAACCCTAAACCATAAACCATAAACCCACAAACCATAAACCCAAAACCCAAAACCCAAAACCCAAAGCCCTATACACTAATCCACAAACCCTAAACCATAAACCCTAAACCCCAACCCACAAATACCCAACTCAAAACCCTAAATCCCAAACAATAAACCCTTAACATAAACCCCAAACCATAAACGCTAAATCCTAATCCATAAAACCTAAACACAAAATCGTAAACCCTAAACCCTAAACCCTAAACCTTAAACCCTAAATCATAAACCGAAATGCATAAACCATAAACCCTAAACCCTAAACCCTAAACCATTAACCATAAACCTTAAACCATAAACCATACAACTCAAAACCTAAACCATAAACACTAAACCCTAAACTCTAAACCATAAACACTAAACCCTAAAGGATAAACCATAAACCCGAAACCCTAAACACGAAACCCTAAACCATAAACCTAAAACCCAACACCCTAAAAACTAACCCGTAAATACCAAACCCTAAACCATAGACGCTAAACCCTACACCATAAACCCTAAACCCAAAACCCAATTCCATAAACCCTAAACCCTAAACCTTAAACCCAAAATCAAAAACCATAAACCCTAAATCCTAAACCCTAAACCCTAAACCCTAAACCCAAAACCAAAAACCCTAAACCCAAAACCTTAAACCCTAAACGCTAAACCATAAACCCGAAACCACAAGCCCTAAACACTAAACACAACTACACAAACATAAAACCCTAAACACAAAACCGACAAACACTAAACCCTAATCCACAAACCCTACACCATAAATGCTAAGGCCTAAACTCTAAACCCCAACCCACAAATTCTAAACCCAAAACCCCAAATCATAAACCTAAATCCCTAAACCAGAAAAGCTAAACGCTAAACCCTAACCCTGAACCCAAAACCCTAAACACTGAACCCTAACTCAAAAACCCAAAACCATAAATCCTAAACCCTAAAACCCAAAACCCTAAACCCTAACCCATAAATATCAAACCATAAACCCCAAACCCTAAACCTTACCCCCTAAATCCCAAATCCTAAACCCTAAACCCTAACCCGTAAACAGCAAACCCTAAACCCTAAACTGTAAACCCTAAACCATAAACCCTAAACCCTACCCCTTAAATCCTAAACCCTACACCCTAAACCCTAAACCCTAAACTCAAAACCCAAAATCCTAAACAATAAACCATAAATCCTAAACCATAAAACCTAAACCATAAATCGTACACCCTAAACCCTAAGCCCTAAACCCAAAACCATAAACCATAAACCCTAACCCCTAAACCCTAAACCCTAAACCCTAAACCCAAAACCCAAAACCCAAAACCCAAAACCTTAAACCCTAAACCCTAAACCATAACCCCGAAACCACAAGCCCTAAACCCTAAACACAACCACACAAACATAAAACCCTAACCACAAAACCGATAAACACTAAACCCTAATCCACAAACCCTACACCATAAATCCTAAGGCCTAAACTGTAAACCCCAACCCACAAATTCTAAACCCAAAACCCCAAATTATAAACCTAAATCCCTAAACCAGAAAAGCTAAACGCTAATCCCTAACCCTGAACCCAAAACCCTAAACACTGAACCCTAACTAAAAAACCCAAAACCATAAATCCTAAACCCTAAACCCCAAAACCCAAAACCATAAACCCTAACCCATAAATTCCAAACCATAAACCCCAAACCCTAAACCCTACCCCCTAAACCCCAAATCCTAAACCCTAAACCCTAACCCGCAAACACCAAACCCTAAACCCTAAACTGTAAACCCTAAACCATAAACCCTAAACCCTACCCTTTAAATCCTAAACCATACACCCTAAACCCTAAACTCAAAACCCAAAACCCTAAACAATAAACCATAAATCCTAAACCATAAAACCTAAACCATAAATCGTACACCCTAAACCCTAAGCCCAAAACCCAAAACCATAAACCATAAACCCTAAACCCTAAACCCTAAACCCTAAACCCTAAACCCAAAACCCTAAACGCAAAACCTTAAACCCTAAACCCTAAACCATAAACCCGAAACCACAAGCCCTAAACACTAAACACAACCACACAAACATAAAACCCTAAACACAAAACCGACAAACACTAAACCCTAATCCACAAACCCTACACCATAAATCCTAAGGCCTAAACTCTAAACCCAAACCCACAAATTCTAAACCAAAACCCCAAATCATAAACCTAAATCCCTAAACCAGAAAAGCTAAACGCTAAACCCTAACCCTGAACCCAAAACCCTAAACACTAAACCCTAACTAAAAAACCCAAAACCATAAATCCTAAACCCTAAACACTAAAACCCAAAACCATAAACCCTAACCCATAAATTCCAAACCATAAACCCCAAACCCTAAACCCTACCCCTAAACCCCAAATCTTAAACCCTAAACCCTAACCCGCAAACACCAAACCCTAAACCCTAAACTGTAAACCCTAAACCATAAACCCTAAACCCTACCCCTTAAATCCTAAATCCTACACCCTAAACCCTAAACCCTAAACTCAAAACCCAAAACCCTAAACAATAAACCATAAATCCTAAACCATAAAACCTAAACCATAAATCGTACACCCTAAACCCTAAGCCCGAAACCCAAAACCATAAACCATAAACCCTAAACCCAAAACCCTAAACCCTAAACCCAAAACCCAAAACCCTAAACCCAAAACCTTAAACCTTAAACCCTAAACCATAAACCCGAAACCACAAGCCCTAAACCCTAAACACAACCACACAAACATAAAACCCTAAACACAAAACCGACAAATACTAAACCCTAATCCACAAACCCTACACCATAAATCCTAAGGCCTAAACTCTAAACCCCAACCCACAAATTCTAAACCAAAACCCCAAATCATAACCCTAAATCCCTAAACCAGAAAACCTAAACACTAAACCCTAACCCTGAACCCAAAACCCTAAACACTGAACCCTAACACATAAACCCAAAACCATAAATCCTAAACCCTAAACCCCAAAACCCAAAACCATATACCCTAACCATAAATTCCAAACCATAAACCCCAAACCCGAAATCCAACCCCCTAAACCCCAAATCCTAAACGCTAAACCCAAACCCACAAACACCAAACCCTAAACCCTAAACTGTAAATCCTAAACCATAAACCCTAAACCCTACCCCTTAAATCCTAAACCCTACACCCTAAACCCTAAACCCTAAACTCAAATCCCAAAACCCTAAACAATAAACCATAAATCCTAAACCATAAAACCTAAACCATAAATCGTACACCCAAAACCCTAAACCCTAAATCCAAAACCATAAACCATAAACCATAAACCCTAAACCCTAAACCATAAACCTAATCCATAAACCACGAACACTAACCCTAAACCATAAACCCTAAACCATAATCCTAAAACCCAAAACCCTAAATCCTAAACACCACCCCACAAACACAAAACCCTAAAACACAAACCCTAAATACTAAACCACAAACCATAAACTATAAACCCTAAGGCCTAAACCCTAAACCCCAACCCACAAACCCCGAACCCTAAACCCTAAACCCCAAACCATAAACCATAATCCTAAACCTTATACCCTAAACCATAAATCCTAAACCCTAAACCATACAAGCTAAGCCGTAAAACATAAACCCTAAGCCCAAGACCCTAAACCCTAAACCATAAACTAAAAACCATAAACCATAGACCCTAAATACTAAACCCTAAACCATAAACCGTAAACCCTAAATCCTACACCATATAACCTAAACCCTAGACCCTAAACCCAAAACCCTAAACCATAAACATATACCCTAAACCATAAACCCTAAACCATAAACCCTAAACCCTAAACCATAAACCCTAAACCTAAAACCTTAAACCATAAACCCTAAATCCTAAACCATAAATCCTAAACCCTAAACACTAAACCACAAACACCAAACCCTAAGCCCTGAACCCTAAACCATAAACCATAAACCCTAAACCAAAAATTCTAAACCTTAAACCCTAAACCCTAAACCCAAAACCATAAACCCTAAACCCTAAACCCTAAACCATAAACCCTATACAATAAACCATAAACAATAAATCATAAACCATAAACCATAAACCCTAAACCATAAACCATAAAACCTAAATCCTAAACCCTAAACCATAAACCCTAAACACAATCCCTAAACCATAAATCCCAACCCTAAACAATAAAACCTAAACCATAAACCATAAACCCTAATCCCTAAACCCTAAACCCTGAACAATAAAACCTAAACCCTAAACCCTAAACCCCAAACCCCAAATCCTAAACCATAAACCACAAACTACAAACCCTAAACCACAAACCCTTAACGCTAAAACCCAGCCCACAAACACCAAACCCTAAAATAAAAATCCTAAACACTAAATCCTAACCCATAAATACCAAACCCTAAACCCCAAACCCTAAATGCTGAGCCCTAAATCATAAACCCAAAACCATAAACCATAAATCCTAAACCCTAAACCCTAAACCCTAACCCATAAACCATAAACCATAAACCATAAATCCTAAACCCTAAACCATAAATCTAAACACTAATAATACGTGGTCAGGAGAACATTTTTGTCATCTTAGAGTTAAGGGATGGAATGATAATCTTTTTTTATTTAAGGATCTGAATTCTAGAAGAATTGTGTCATGCCATTCTTGGGCATTAAGAAGACCAAGAGTCCGTCTAAAAAATAGTGGTGCTGAAAGGGCAACAACTCATAAGGCCGATTAGGCTACGGCAAGACATCAAGAAGTCCAATAAAGCTTTTCAAAATTCAATGGGAGACATAATTTTTCTTAAAATTTGAATTTTTAGTAATTTATTTTTAATTTGTTTTGCTATCAGAGTTTGTTGGAAGATTTAAACAACTTCTGATTTGCTTAGTAGTTTTGTTAGGGATTTTAAATTTAAATCAAATCTGATCTAATCTAATAAGATAAAATTTTATTTAAATTAGTTATCTTATCTTATCTTTTAGTTAGTTTATTAGGGGTCTATTTAAACACCTTTGGCGAGACAATTTGGAATAACTTTTGATGAATAAAATTTCTTTAGTGCTTTATGCACATTTTTTTGTGTGATAAAGTGAGGTGAGTGATTTGCTTCGCTTGTTGCATGGAGAAAATTGAGTGATTCAATTTTTATCCCTCTGATCTAGGTTGGCAAGGTCAAGTTCTTTTAAGGTCTAGTAGGGAGCCCCTTCCGGTGACGTAGGTTGCTAAGAACAGGTTTCTTAGAGGTCTAGTAGGAAACCCCCCCTTATCTATCCTTTGTTTTTCATTATTTATCTTTTATACTTCTGTTGTGTCTTTTCTGTTGCATCCTCTTATCTATCCTTTTGTTCTTTTTATCATCTGGTATCAGTTATAGGTCGTAGGTAAATTCTAATTTATCTACATGTTCCATGGGTCTTGTTTAGTCTCTTTTTTTCTCTCTTTAATTTCTGTAAATTCACGTTAGAGTCAAACAAAAAAAACGAAAAAAATTCTTTTCTTAATTTTGTTTTTGCAATTATTCTATCTTTAAGTCAGTGTCTGGAAAAATAATAATAATAATAATAATAATAATAATAATAATAATAATAATAATAATAATAATAATAAATGATTGAGTATTACGATAGTGATGATGAAGGAAGCTCATATGCGAAAAAGAGTTCTCAATTTCAAATCCCTGCATCCAAAGGGAGGAATGATCCTGAAGCATATTTCAGCTGGGAAAGGAAGGTAGAATCGATTTTTGCGAATTGCATCCTTTCAGCAGAGAAGAAGGTTCAACTGGTACAAGCCAATTTTTCGCTAAACCCTAAACCCTAAACCCGAAACCCTAAACGATAAACTACAAACCCTAAACCACAAACCCTTAACGCTAAAACGCAGCCCACAAACAGCAAACCGTAAAACACAAATCCTAAATACTAAATCCTAACCCATACATACCAAACCCTAAACCCCAAATCCTAAACCCTTAGCACTAAATCATAATCCCTAAACCATAAACCATAAATCTTAAACCCTAAGCCTTAAACCATAAGCCATAAACCGTAAACCATAAACCCTAAACCATAAACCTAAACCCTAAACCCTAAACCCAAAACCCTAAAGCATAAAGCATAAACCTAAAACCTAAACCCTAAATCACAAACCCTAAACCCTAAATGCAAATCCCAAAACCCAAAATGAAAAACCTTAAACCCTAAACACCACCCCACAAACACAAAACCCTAAAAGATAAATGCTAATCCCTAAACCACAAACCCTAAACCATTAACCCTAGGGCCTAACCCCTAAACCCCAAACCATAAACCCTAAACCCTAAACCAAAAATCAAAAACCATAAACCCTAAACACTAAACCCCACACCTTACACTATAATCCCTAAGGCTTAAACCCTAAACAATAAAAACTAAACCATAAACCATACACCCTAAACCCTAAACACTAAACCCCAAACCCTAAAACATAAACAATAAAACCTAAACCGTTAACCCTTAACCCTAAGCCCTAAACCCTAAATCCGAAACCCGAAACCCTAAACCCTAAACTCTAAACCACAAACTGCAAATCCTAAATCCTAAACCCCAGCCCACAAACACCAAACCCTGAAACACATATCCTAAACCCTAAATCCTAACCCATAAACACCAAACCCTAAACCCAAAACCCTAAACCCAAAACCTTAAACCCTAATCCCTAAACCATAAACCCGAAACCACAAGCCCTAAACCATAAACACAACCACACAAACATAAAACCCTAAACATAAAACCGACAAACACTAAACCCTAATCCACAAACCCTACACCATAAATCCTAAGGCCTAAACTCTAAACCCAAACCCACAAATTCTAAACCAAAACCCCAAATCATAAACCTAAATCCCTAAACCAGAAAAGCTAAACGCTAAACCCTAACCCTGAACCCAAAACCCTAAACACTAAACCCTAAATCCGAAACCCGAAACCCTAAACCCTAAACTCTAAACCACAAACTGCAAATCCTAAATCCTAAACCCCAGCCCACAAACACCAAACCCTGAAACACATATCCTAAACCCTAAATCCTAACCCATAAACACCAAACCCTAAACCCAAAACCCTAAACCCAAAACCTTAAACCCTAATCCCTAAACCATAAACCCGAAACCACAAGCCCTAAACCATAAACACAACCACACAAACATAAAACCCTAAACATAAAACCGACAAACACTAAACCCTAATCCACAAACCCTACACCATAAATCCTAAGGCCTAAACTCTAAACCCCAGCCCACAAATTCTAAACCCAAAACCCCAAATCATAACCCTAAATCCCTAAACCAGAAAAGCTAAACGCTAAACCCTAACCCTGAACCCAAAACCCTAAACACTGAACCCTAACTCAAAAACCCAAAACCATAAATCCTAACCCTAAACCCCCAAACGCAAAACCATAAACCCTAACCCATAAATTCCAAACCATAAACCCCAAACCCTAAATCCTACCCCCTAAACCCCAAATCCTAAACGCTAAACCCTAACCGGCAAACACCAAACCCTAAACCCTAAACTGTAAACCCTAAACCATAAACCATAAACCCTACCCCTTAAATCCTAAACCCTACACCCTAAACCCTAAACCCTAAACTCAAAACCCAAAACCCTAAACAATAAACCATAAATCCTAAACCATAAAACCTAAACCATAAATCGTACACCCAAAACCCTAAACCCTAAATCCAAAACCATAAACCATAAACCATAAACCCTAAACCCTAAACCATAAACCTAATCCATAAACCACGAACACTAACCCTAAACCATAAACCCTAAACCATAATCCTAAAACCCAAAACCCTAAATCCTAAACACCACCCCACAAACACAAAACACTAAAACACAAACCCTAAATACTAAACCACAAACCATAAACCATAAATGCTAAGGCCTAAACCCTAAACCCCAACCCACAAACCCCGAACCCTAAACCCTAAACCCCAAACCATAAACCATAATCCTAAACCTTATACCCTAAACCATAAATCCTAAACCCTAAACCATACAAGCTAAGCCGTAAACCATAAACCCTAAGCCCAAGACCCTAAACCCTAAACCATAAACTAAAAACCATAAACCATAGACCCTAAACACCAAACCCTAAACCATAAACCGTAAACCCTAAATCCTACACCATATAACCTAAACCCTAGACCCTAAACCCTAAACCCAAAACCCTAAACCATAAACCATATACCCTAAACTATAAACCCTAAACCCTAAACCGTAAACCCTAAACCGTAAACCCTAAACCTAAAACCTTAAACCATAAACCCTAAATCCTAAACCATAAATCCTAAACCCTAAACACTAAACCACAAGCACCAAACCCTAAGCCCTGAACCCTAAACCATAAACCATAAACCCTAAACCAAAAATTCTAAACCTTAAACCCTAAACCCTAAACCCAAAACCATAAACCCTAAACCCTAAACCCTAAACCATAAACCCTAAACAATAAACCATAAACCATAAACCCTAAACCATAAACCATAAACCCTAAACCATAAACCATAAAACCTAAATCCTAAACCCTAAACCATAAACCCTAAACACAATCCCTAAACCATAAATCCAAACCCTAAACAGTAAAACCTAAACCATAAACCATAAACCCTAATCCCTAAACCCTAAAACCTGAACAATAAAACCTAAACCCTAAACCCTAAACCCCAAACCCCAAATCCTAAACCATAAACCACAAACTACAAACCCTAAACCACAAACCCTTAATGCTAAAACCTAGCCCACAAACACCAAACCCTAAAATAAAAATCCTAAACACTAAATCCTAACCCATAAATACCAAACCCTAAACCCCAAACCCTAAACGCTGAGCCCTAAATCATAAACCCAAAACCATAAACCATAAATCCTAAACCCTAAACCCTAAACCCTAACCCATAAACCATAAACCATAAACCATAAATCCTAAACCCTTAACCATAAACCTAAACCCCTAATGATACGTGGTCAGGAGGACATTTTTGTCATCTTAGAGTTAAGGGATGGAATGATAATCTTTTCTTATTTAAGGATCTGAATTCTAGAAGAATTGTGTCATGCCATTCTTGGGCATTAAGAAGACCAAGAGTCCGTCTAAAAAATAGTGGTGCTGCATCTCATAAGGCCCATTAGGCTACGGCAAGACATCAAGAAGCCCAATAAAGCTTTTAAAAATTCAATGGGAGACATAATTTTTATTAAAATTCGAATTTTTAGTAATTTATTTTTAATTTGTTTTGCTGTCAGAGTTTGTTGGAAGATCTAAACTACTTCTGATTTGCTTAGTAGTTTTGTTAGGGATTTTAAATTTAAATCAAATCTGATCTAATCTAATAAGATCAAATTTGATTTAAATTAGTTATCTTATCTTATCTTTTAGTTAGTTTATTAGGGGTCTATTTAAACACCTTTGGCGAGACAATTTGGAATAACTTTTGATGAATAAAATTTCTTTAGTGCTTTATGCACATTTTTTTTGTGTGATAAACTGAGGTGAGTGATTTGCTTTGCTTGTTGCATGGAGAAAATTGAGTGATTCAATTTTTATCCCTCTGATCTAGGTTGGCAAGGTCAAGTTCTTTGAAGGTCTAGTATGGAGCCCCTTCCGGTGACGTAGGTTGCTAAGAACAGGTTTCTTAGAGGTCTAGTAGGAAAACCCCCTTATCTATCCTTTGTTTTTCATTATTTATCTTTTATACTTCTGTTGTGTCTTTTCTATTACATCCTCTTATCTATCCTTTTGTTTTTTTTCCTTATCATCTCCTGACCACGTATCATTCTCTCCCTCTTCAAGAAGATTTGTCCACAAATCTTGAATGAGAAGCACTTCTAGTTCAAGCATTCAATGTCCAAGTTAGATTACCAAGTCTTTCAAACTAACAATCATGTTTGTAATAACAATTATATTTGATTAATAAAATATAAAAAGAGTTTTGTGAAAAGCAAGCATTTATAGTAATAGATTAAAAGAAATCTTAAAAATAGTGCACAATGCCATACGGGCGTTTTCACAAACACATAGCATGCATGTTGAATAAGCTATTTGAAAGTATTAAATTGAACATGCAAGCAACCCTTTAAAAAGTAATATATTGTCAAATAATCCACAAAAATATAGAAAAATAATGACCCAAGTAAAATTTCAACACCTAATGAAAATAATGCAATGAATGAAAGTATGCAATTAAGTAAAAGAAGATGAAAGATAAGAAGAATGAGAAGGGAAAGAAGGGAAGAAGAAGTAAGTAAGAAAGGAGGGAGGAAAAATTAGGATTGGGGAAGAAAAGATAAGATACTTGGCAAATTAGGATAAGCTGTGCGGTGCAAGCGACGCGGACGCGTGGGTCACACGGTCGCGTGACTTGCACTTATACAGATTGACGCGGTCGCGTCGATCACGCGGTCGCGTGACCCATTTTATGCCACTGGCGCGAGGGTAGCCTCGCGCTCGCTCAACTCTCTGTTCAAAATCATTAATTGCCAAATATTGGGTGACGCGATCACGTGGGGCATGCGATCGCGTGAGTGGGCTGCAAAAAGGAATGACGCGGACGCGTGAGCCATGCGTCCGTGTGGATAGAATTGTCCGTTCAGCACCAATCCAACAAAACTCTCGCACAATAATTCATAGTGCACCCTTTTTACGTCGAAAATTAGGGCACGCTGTCACGTGGGAGGCCATTATTCCCATATGACGCGGTCACGTGGGACGATTTGTGCTATTGGCATGCCTCCAGCCACGCTCTCGTGTGACTCTCTGTTCATTTTTTATTTTCTCCCCTCTCCTTGCGACGCGGACGCGTCGTTGATGCGGTCGCGTCGCGTGGCATTTTTTTTTAATATTAGATGCAAATGCAGATGCAATGAATGTTATGCAAAATTCCAGGTTCAATCAAAACTCAAAAATAGACTAAAATTTAAAGTAAAAAAGGAATGATCATACCATGGTGGGTTGTCTCCCACCTAGCACTTTTAGTTAAAGTCCTTAAGTTGGACATTCTGGTGAGCTCCTTGTTATGGTGGCTTGTGCTTGTACTAATCCAGAAATCTCCACCAGTGTTTAGAATTCCAGTAGCCTCCGGGGTCCCAAACTAGGCGCAGAAAGCCTTCAAGTAAGTTAAAGCAAGTGACAAGGCCCCAAGAGTGGTGATTGGTAGATGGATTCCAGGGTCCCATTCAGTTGGCAAACAGTCTGAATTCTCACGTAAGCGGCCAAACAACTTCCTAGACCCATTCAGTTGAGCTCTATACCAACCTTTACTCTTAAACTTAAAGCTTCCAACCATGATGAACCTTGCAGGACAATTCTTACCACTGGCCATCTTCCTCTTACTCTTAATGTCACAAAGAGCTCTAAGTTGACCATCCGTCTCCAGTAGCCCATATTCAAGTGGAATTAAAAAGCTAAAGGATATGAATTTTACCCACTTGAATGTTGTGAAGGATGATGGCAACTTAGGGGGAGGTATCTTTAATGAAATTGTAAGCTCCACTCCCTTGTGCTCTTTTCTGATAACTACCACCTCTTTGCAAGCTTCTTCAATTTCAACCTCTTCCTCTTGGTAGTTCTCTTCCAATTCAATCTCCTCTTCATTGCTTACCAAGGGCATAGGAGGTTGTGCTTCTTCTTCTTGAATCTCCATCTCTTGATCAACCTATTTAAAGTCTTTAGCTATGATATGCCTTGGAGGTTGTACACCCTCCTCAACATCAATTGCAACCGTCTTGGAAGGAGGCTCTATGTCTTGACATTCCTATGGAGGTTCAGCATCTCCTAAGTCTTCAACCACTTCTTCCTCTGCAACTATTATGGCTTCCTCTACTTGTTCCAATACAAAGCCATGTTCCTCGTTGTCCACCGAAGTTTCTAGTGTCTCCTTCATGCTTTGCTCTTCTTTTGATTCTCCACATGTAGCCATGGGAGTTCCTTGAGTGCTCAGATATTGGGAAGCTATTATATTTACGAACTCGCCTAAGGCAGCCACGAAATTTAGCACACTCTTATTCATACTTTCTTGCCTTTGAAGAATAACACGAAGTCTGTCATCCATTGGAGGTTGGGGTGCATATGAGGATTCATTGGTTGGGAGAGAGGGTTCATAATAGGAAGGTGGTTCATCTTGATAATGATATGGAGATGGTGAACATTGAGGTGGTGGTTCATGAGAGTAGTTGTGTTGGAAAGGTGGTGGTTCTGTGTATGGTTCATTTGGCTCATAAGGTGGTTGGTATGGTGGATACGGGTTAGGGTCATATGGTGGTGTTTGGTTGTAGTTGGCTTGTGAGTGTGGTGGTCCAAAGTTGTGTTGAGGAGGAGGGGGTTCATAGGCATCTGATGGGTCTTGTTGGTAGTCCAAAGAGTGCTCACCATAGCCATTGCCTTGATATGCATCACAGAATGGTTGTTGATAGTCCATTGGAGGTGGTTGTTGCCATGAGAGTTGATCAAATCCTTGTGGCTCCTCCCATCTTTGATTGTTCCAACCATGGTGCATGTTGTCATTATAATATCCTCTTCCTGCAACATAATTATAACCAGACTCATAGCCAAAGGGGTGAGAGTTCATAGTAGTGAGAGAAAATAAAAACAAAAACTAACGAAAAAGGAAAAAAAATTTTTTTTTGAAAAATATTTACAATAACCAATAATAAGGCACACGTTTGCAATTCCCCGGCAACGGCGCCATTTTGACGTTAGGATTTTTGCTAGTAAAGAATTTTATAAAAATATTCGCGTTCTAGATATAGCTTCTAAACTAACAGAAATCCCTTCGTACAAAAGTTTTGGTTGTCACAAGTAACAAACCCCTAAATAAATTGATAACCGAGTATTTAAACCTCGGGTCGTCTTCTCAAGGAATTGCAGGGAGGTATGTTCTTATTATTGGCTATGAAAAAGGTAAAATTGGGGTTTTTGGAATTTGGGCAATGGGCACAAGTATATTTTCAAAGCAATAAAAATAAATAACTGTAAAATAGACTCTTGGCAAGGTATGAAGAACTGAAAGTCCTATCCTAGTTATCCTTATCAATTATGATGAGAATTGGATTTTTCTCCCACCTTGTTAACCTCTAACTATGAAAGTAAGTTAAGTGGATGAATTAATTCGAATCCTCAAGTCCTAGTCTTTCCTTGGGAAAGGCTAGAGTTATTGGAATATGAATTAATGAAATGAAGAAATCCAATTTTCAATCAACAATGAGTTTGATAACTCTAGAGTCACCAATTATTTAACCAAAGCCAAAAGGGAAACTATCTAAATTAAATAAAAATCATTCATAAATAAAACAATCATAAACTGAAATACCTCAAATAAAATTAATTAAGAAAATCAATCCAAACATGGAACATTGAAAATAAATAAATACAAAGAACATTGAACTTGGGATTGAGAGTCACTACTAAAACTAAGAGAAGTCCTAAATCCTAATCCTAAGAGAGAGGAGAGAACCTCTCTCACTAAAAACTACATCTAAAACCTAAAATTGTGAGTTATGAAAGCATGATCTGAATGGATTCAATCCCTCTACTTTATAGCCTCTAATCTGAGTTTTCTGGGCCGAAAACTTGGTCGAAAACAGCCCAGAAATCGCTGGAGAAGAAATCTGTCACGCTGGTTTTTCGTTACTGCGACGCGGCCGCATGGAGCACGTGGTCACGTCGCCTAGCGTCAGGGCAACTATGGCATATTATATATCAAATTGAAGCCCCAAACGTTAGCTTTCCAACGTAACTAGAACGGCATCATTTGGACCTCTGTAGCAAAGGTTATAACCGTTTGAGTGCGAAGAGGTCAGGATGGACAACTTTGCAGTTTCTCAAACTTCTTGTATTCTTTCCACTTTTGCATGCTTCCTTTCCATCCTCCAAGCCATTCCTGCCCTATAATATCTGAAAACACTTAACACACATATCAAGGCATCTAATGGTAATAAGATATGATTAATAATAACCAAATATAAGATCAAAGAAGCATGTTTTCAATCATAGCACAAAATCAGGAAGGAAAATGTAAAACATGCGAATTGTATGAATAAGTGAGCAAAGAGTTGATAAAAACCACTCAATTGAGCATAAGATAAACCATAAAATAGTGGTTTATCAACCACCCCACAAACACAAAACTCTAAAACACAAACCCTAACCCCTAAACCACAAACCCTAAACCTTTAACCCTAAGGCCTAACCCCTAAACACCAAACCATAAACCCAAAACCCAAAACCCTAAACCGTAAACACCAAACCCTAAACCCTAACACGTGGCAGCATCTTAGCCAACACGTGGGGGCGTGTTGAATAATTTCCACAATACTGTAATACACTTCAAATGTCAATATTCAACCAAAACACCAATTTTCTTTCCATATTAAAAATAATTTCTGATAAAATTATGCTTGTATTTTGAAATCTAGTTAACTTGTTTTAACTTGTAGAAATTGGAATTGTTAAGTTTCTACTCTTTTTCTTAAATTGCATTAGTTTAGTTTCAGTGCATTTGTGTATTATATTAGAATTTGTTAAATTGCATTAGTTCAGTTTTCATCATACTAGTGGCATTAGTTAGCATCAGTTCATTTATGCATCAAGTTAGCATTAGTTCATTTGTACATCATTCATGTATTAAGTTAGCATTAGTGCATTTGTGTATTATATTAGAACTAGTATTTTTATGCATAATAACATTACGAGAATATTTTTTTTTAAATTATAGTTCACTTTGTTCTAACAGTATAAATTATGCATGACACAAAAGATTTATAAAATCAAACTATTTTTACAAAAAAGTCGTAAGTTGACAAAAGTTTCTGACTAAGAAGACCAAGATATCTGCAGATAAAAAATTAAATAATAAGATTTTTAGTTATTATTTTTATATGAAAAAGTCTAATTTTTTATTAGTAATTAATTTTAACATTCGTTATCGAAAATTTAAAATAATTTAATGTGTATAATTTTATATTTAAAATATTTTAATTGTAAAAAACATATCAAATGACATATTTTGATTTGTCAAATTACTAATATAAAATATAATTATATATAGAGTAAAAATAGTAGAGAGAAATATAAAAATGGAGGGAGGTAGATGAGAGAATTTAGGAAATGAGTTCATTAATTTTGAAAAAAAAATTCTCAAGGACCTATTTGTCCTTCAAACTTTATTTGTAAAATGACGTCAAGGACTTATTTGTCCTTCGAACTTTTTCCCCTTCCAACGTGGCACTGTAACGGACACCTGGACAACGTTTCAGCCACGTCAGCCAGTTCCGTTGGGTGTATGAGAGGCAAATAGACGGAAGGACTAAATTGTCCATCGTTTGTTAAAGTCAGGGACTTTTTTGTATTTAAATTTTGTCAGGGATGTATTTGTCAAAAGTTTGAAAAGTCAGGGACCTATTTGTCTTTTTCCCTATAACCTAAACACTAGACCCTAAACCCTAAACCAAAAACCCTAAACCATAAACCCTAAACCCTAAACCCTACATCCTAAACCATAAACCCTAAACCCTAAACACTAAACACTAAACCACAAACACCAAACACTAAGCCCTAAACCCTAAACCATAAACCATAAACCATAAACCCTAAACCCTAAACCCTAAACCCTAAACCATAAACCCTAAACCATAAACCATAAAGCCTAAACCCTAAACCATAAACCCTAAACGCAAACCCTAAACCACAAACCCAAACCCTAAACAATAAAACCTAAATCATAAACCATAAACCCTAAACTCTAAACCCCAAACCCTAAAACCTAAACAATAAAACCTAAACCCTAAACCCTAAACCCCAAACCCCAAACCCTAAACCCTAAATCCTAAACCACAAACTACAAACCCTAAACCACAAACCATTAACGCTAAAACCGCGCCCCCAGACACCAAACCCTAAAATACAAATCCTAAACACTAAATCCTAACCTATAAATATCAAACCCTAAACCATAAACCCTAAACCCTGAGCCCTAAATCATAAACCCAAAATCATAAACCATAAATCCTAAACCCTAAACCATAAACCATAAACCATAAACCCTAAACCCTAAACCATAAACCTTAAACCCAAAAACCAAAAGCATAAACCATTAACCATAAACATAAACCTGAAACCCTAAACCCTAAATCACAAACCCTAAACCCTAAATGCAAAACCCAAAACAAAAAACGAAAAACACTAAACCCTAAACACCACACCACAAACACAAAACTCTAAAACACAAACCCTAATCCCTAAACCGCAAACCCTAAACCTTAACCCTAGGGCCTAACCCCTAAACCCCAAACCATAAATCCTAAACCCGAAACCATATATCCAAAAGCATAAACTCTAAACACTAAACCCCGAACCTTACACTATAGTCCATAAGGCCTAAACCCTAAACAATAAAAACTAAACCATAAACCCTCAACCCTAAATGCTAACCCCCAAACCCTAAAACCTAAACCGTTAACCCTAAACTCTAAACCCCAAACCTCAAACCCTAAACCCTAAACCCTAAACCACAAACCAAAAACCCTAAATCCTAAACCCCAACCAACAAATACTAAACCCTAAAACACAAATCCTAAACCCTAACCCTAAACCATAAACCATAAACCATAAACCCAAAACCATAAACCAAAAACCCAAAACCCAAAACCCTAACTCAAAAACACTAAACCATAAACCATAAATCCTCATCACTAAACTATAAACCATAAACCCTAAACCCTAAACTCTAAACCATAAACCCTAAACCCTAAACCCAAAATCCTAAACCATAAACCATAAACCATAAACCATAAACCATAAACCCTAAACCCTAAAGCCAAAACCCTAAACCTTAAATCATAAACCATAAACCACAAACACTAAACCATAAAACATAAACCCTAAACCCAAAACCCTTAACCCTGAACCTAAATCATAAACCCAAAACCATAAACATAAACCCTAAGCCCTAAACTGTGCATCATAAACCCTAAACCCTAAACCATAAACCCTAAACCCAAAACCCTAAATCCTAATCCTTAAACCATAAACTGTAAACCCTAAACCAAAAAACCCTAAACCATAAACAATAAACCCAAAACCCTAAATACTAAACCATAAAACCTAAACGCTAAACCCTAAACCCTAAACCAAAACCCCACAAACCATAAACCCTAAACCCTAAACCCAAAACCCTAAACCCTAAACCCTGTATACCACCCCTGAAACACAAAACCCAAAAGCACAAACCCATAATCCCTAAACCACAAACCCTAAACCGTAAACCCTAAAGCCTAAACCCTAAATCCTAAATCATAAACCCTAAATCCTAAACCCTAAACCATAAACCATAAACCCTAAACCATAAACCCTAAACCATAAAACCTAAACAATAAACCCCATAACTTATACCATAATCCCTAAGGCCTAAACCCTAAACCACACAACATAAAGCCTAAAGCCTAAACCCCAAACCCTAAACCCTAAACAATAAAACCTAAACCATAAACCATAAACCCTAAACACTAAACCCTAAACCCCAAACCCTAAAACCTAAACAATAAAATTTAAACCATAAATCACAAACCCTAAACTCTAAGCCCAAAACCCAAAACCCAAAACCCTAAACCCTAAACCCAAAACACTAAACCCAAAACCCAAAACCATAAACCGGAAACCCTAAACCATAAACCCTAAACCCTTAACCCAAAACCCAAAGCCTTATACCCTAATCCACAAAGCCTAAACCATAAACCCTAAACCCCAACCCATAAACCCAAAGCCCTATACCCTAATCCACAAACCCTAAACCATAAATCCTAAACCGTAAACCCTAAACTCAAAACCCTAAACCTTGAACACTAAATCATAAACCCAAATCCAAAAACCATAAACCGTAAAACCTAAACCATAAACCATAAACCTTAAACCATTAACCATACAACTTAAACCCTAAACCAGAAACCTTAAACCTTAAACCCTAAACCATAAACACTAAACCAGAAACCATAAACCCTAAACCATAAACACTAAACCATAAGCCCTAAACTATAAACCCTAAACCTTAAAACCCTAAATCACAAAACCTAAACCCTAAACCCACAAACCCTAAACCCAAAATGCCAAGACTCTAAACCCATAACCCTAAACCCTAAACACCACCCCACAAACACAAAACCTGAAACACAAACCTTAAACTCTAAACCACAAACCCTAAACTATAAACCCTAAGGCCTAAACCCTAAACCCTAAAACCTAAACCATAAACCCTAAACCATAAGCTCTAAACCATAAACCCTAAACACTAAACCCCAAACCATAAAACCAAAACAATAAAACCTAAACTCTTAACCCTAAACCCTAAACCCCAAACCCTAAACCCTAAACCCTAAACCACAAACCAAAAACCCTAAATCCTAAACCCCAACCCACAAATACCAAACCCTAAACCCTAAACCCTAAATCATAAACCATAAACCCTAAACGATAAACCCAAAACCCAAAAACCTAAACCCTAACCCGAAAACACTAAACCATAAACCATAAACCCTCATCACTAAACTATAAACCATAAACCTTAAACCATAAACCTTAAACCCTAAACCCTAAACCCTAAATCATAAACCATAAACCCACAACACTAAATACTAAACTATAAAACCTAAACCCTAAACCCTAAACCCAAGATCACACACCCGAAACCATAAACCCACTAACCCTAACCCCTAAACCCTAAAACCAAAACCTAAAACCCTAAACCCTATATACCACCCCAGAAACACAAAACCCTAAAACACAAACCCCTAATCCCTAAACCACAAACCTTAAACCATAAACCCTAAATCCTAAACCATAAACCCTAAATCCTAAACCATAAACCATAAACCATAAACCCTAAACCATAAACCCTAAACACTAAACCACATAACTTACACCATAATACCTAAGACCTAAACCCTAAACCACACAATATAAAGCCTAAACCCTAAACCTAAACAATAAAACCTAAACCGTAAACCATAAACCCTAAACCCTAAATCCTAAACACCAAACACTAAAACCTAAAAAATAAAATCTAAACCATAAATCACAAACCCTAAACCCTAAGCCCTAAAACCCTAAACCCAAAACCCTAAACCATAAACCCAAAACCCTAAACCTAAAACCCAAAACCATAAACCCGAAACCCTAAACCATAAACCTTAAACCCTAAACCAAAAACCCAAAGCCTTATACCCTACTCTATAAACCCTAAACCCAAACCCACAAATACCAAACCTAAAACCCTAAACCCCAAACAATAAACCCTAAACCTAAACCCCAAACCATAAACCCTAAATCCTAATCCATAAAACCTAAACCCTAACCGTAAACCTTAAGCCCAAACCCCTAAACCTTGAACCCTAAATCATAAACATAAACTTTAAACCTTAAACCATAAACCTTACGACTTAAACCCTAAACCAAAAACCCTAAACACTAAACCATAAACCCTAAACCATAAACCCTAAACCAGAAACCATAAACCCTAAACCATAAACCCTAAACCATAAACCCTAAACCCCAAATCCTAAACCCTAAACCCTAAACCACAAACCAAAAACCCTAAATCCTAAACCCAAACCCACAAATACCAAACCCTAAACCCTAAACCCTAAATCATAAACCCTAAACCCTAAACGATAAACCCAAAACCCTAAATGATAAACCCAAAACCCAAAACCCTAAACCCTAACCCGGAAACACTAAACCATAAACCATAAACCATAAACCCTCATCACTAAACTATAAACCATAAACCTTAAACCATAAACCCTAAACCCTAAACCCTAAACCCTAAACCCTAAATCATAAACCATAAACCCACAACACTAAATACTAAACCACAAAACCTAAACCCTAAACCCTAAACCCAAGATCACACACCCTAAACCATAAACCCACTAACCCTAACCCCTAAACACTAAAACCAAAACCCAAAACCCTAAACCCTTTATACCACCCCAGAAACACAAAACCCTAAAACACAAACCCCTAATCCCTAAACCACAAACCCTAAACCATAAACCCTAAATCCTAAACCATAAACCCTAAATCCTAAACCCTAAACCATAAACCATAAACCCTAAACCATAAACCCTAAACACTAAACCCCATAACTTACACCATAATACCTAAGACCTAAACCCTAAACCACACAACATAAAGCCTAAACCCTAAACCCTAAACAATAAAACCTAAACCGTAAACCATAAACCCTAAACCCTAAACCCTAAACACCAAACACTAAAACCTAAAAAATAAAATCTAAACCATAAATCACAAACCCTAAACCCTAAGCCCTAAACCCTAAACCCAAAATCCTAAACCCTAAACCCAAAACCCTAAACCTAAAACCCAAAACCATAAACCCGAAACCCTAAACCATAAACCTTAAGCCCTAAACCAAAAACCCAAAGCCTTATACCCTACTCTATAAACCCTAAACCATAAACCCTAAACCCTAACCCACAAATACCAAACCTAAAACCCTAAACCCCAAACAATAAATCCTAAACCTAAACCCCAAACCATAAACCCTAAATCCTAATCCAAAAAACCTAAACCCTAACCGTAAACCTTAAGCCCAAAACCCTAAACCTTGAACCCCAAATCATAACCATAAACCTTAAACCTTAAACCATAAACCTTATGACTTAAACCCTAAACCATAACCACAACCCTAAACCCTAAACACCACACCATAAACACAAAACCTAAAACACAAATCCTAATCCCTAAACCATAATCCTAAACCCTAAACCCCATACCTTATACCATAATCCCAAAGGCCTACACCCTAAACCACACAACATAAAACCTAAACCCTAAACCCCAAACCCTAAACCCTAAATAATAAAACCTAAACCCTAAACCCTAATCCCTAAACCACAAACCATAAAACATAAATAATAAATTCTAAACCATAAACCACAAACCATAAACCCTGAGCCTAAAACACTAAACCCAAAACCCTAAACCATAAACCCTAAAGCACAAACCATAAACCCTAAACTAAAAACCTTAAACCCTAAACCCCAACCCACAAACACCAAACCCTAAAACACAAATCCTAAACCCTAAAAAGCCCATAAACACTAAACCCTAAACCCTAAACCCAAGCCATAAACCCAAAACCCAAAACACTAAACCCTAACCCATAAACACGAAATCCTTAACCCTAAACCCTAAACCTCAAATAATAAACCCTAAGCCCTAAATCCTGAACCATAAACCATTAACCCTAAACCCAAAACCATAAACCCTAAACCTTATACCATAAACCATAAACCCTAAACCCAAAACACAAAACTCAAAGCCTAAAACCATAAACCCTAAACCCAAAACCCAAAGCCTTAAACCCTAAACACAACCCTCAAAACACAAAACCCTAAAACACAAACCATATCCCTAAACCCTAATCAACAAACTATAAACCATAAATCCGAAGGCCTAAACCCTAAATCCCAACCCACAAATACCAAACCCTAAACACTAAACCCCAAACCAGAAACCTTAAACCCTAAACCATAAATCCTAAACCCTAAGCCCTAAACCCTAAACCCTAAACCCTAAACCCTAAACCCAAAACGCTAAACCCTTATCCAAAACCATAAACCCTAACCCTAAACCATAAAACCTAAACCATAAACGCTAAACCGTAAATCACAAACTCTAAACCATAAACCCAGAAACACTAAACCCTAAACCCAAAACCCAAAACCCAAAACAAAAAACCCTAAACCCTAAACACTAACCCACAAACACAAAACCCTAAAACACAAACCCTAATACCTAAACCACAAACCCTAAATCATTAACCCTAGGGCCTAACCCCTAAACCCCAAACCATAAACCCTAAATCCTGAACCATAAATCCTAAACCATAAACCCTAAACTCTAAACCCCATACCTTACACTATAATCCCTAAGGACTAAACCCTAAACAACAAAAACTAAACCATAAACCATAAACCCTAAACCATAAACCCCAAACCCTAAAACATAAATAATAAAACCTAACCCTTAACACTAAACCGTAAAACCCAAACCCCAAAGCCTAAACCCTAAACCCTAAATCCTAAATCATAAACCACAAACCCTAAATCCTAAACGCATCCCACAAACACCAAACCCTAAAACACAAATCCTAAACCTTAAACCCTAACCCATAAACACCAAATCCTAAGCCCCAAACCCTAAACCCTAAACCATAAATGCAAAACCCAGAACCCTAACCCCTAAACCCGAAAATACCAAATCCTAAACCATAAACCCTAAACCCAAAACCCTAAACCATAAACCCTAAACCATAAACCATAAACCATAAACCATAAACCCAAAACTCAAAACCCAAAACCATAAACCATAAACCATAAAATATAAACCACAAAACCACAAACCATAAACCCTAAATCCTAAACCCTAAACCCTAAATCAAAACCATAAACCATAAACCCTAAATCCTAAACCATAAACCCGAAACCCTAGACCCTAAACCGTAAACCCTAAATCGTAAACCCTAATTGCAAAACCCCATACCTTATACCATAATCCCTTAGGCATAAACACTAAACCACAAAACATAAAGCCTAAACCCTAAACCCCAAACCCTAAATCCTAAACAATAAAACCTAAACCATAAACCATAAACGCTAAACCCTAAACCCTAAACTCCAAACCCTAAAACCTAAACAATAAAATATAAACCATAAACCACAAACCCTAAACCCTAAGCCAAAAACCCTAAACCCAAAACCCTAAACCTTAAACCCAAAACCCAAAACCCAATACCAAAAACCATAAACCCGAAACCGTAAACCATAAACCCTAAACCCTAAACCAAAAATCATATACCCTAAACCCTAAATCGTAGACCCAGAACCACAAACCCTAAACCCTAAATACAACACCACATACACAAAACCTTAAAATAGAAATCCTAAACCCTAAACCCTAAACTTTAATTCACAAACCCTAAACCATAAGCCATAAACCCCAACAAACAAATAACAAACCCAAAACCTTAAACCCCAAACCATAAACCCTAAACCCGAAACCCGAAACCATAAACCATAAACCCTAAACCATAAACCCTAAACCCTAATCCTAAAGCCTAAACCCTGAAACCTAAATCATAAACCCAAATCCATAAACCATAAACCATAAAACCTAAATGCTAAACCATTAACCCAAAATCCTAAACCCTAATCCTTAAACCATAAACCCTAAATCCCAAACCCAAAACCCAAAACCATAAACCATAAACCCTAAATCACAAATCCTAAACCATAAACCCACAAACCCTAAACCATAAACCCAAAACCCAAAACTCTAAACCCTAAACACCACCCCACAAACACAAAACCCTAATACCTAAACCAAAACCCAAAACCATAAACCCTAAGGCCTAAACCCTAAACCATAAATTCTAAACCCTGAACCCTAAACACTAAACACTAAATCCTAAACCCTAAACACTAAACCCCATACCTTACACTAAACCCCAAAGGCCTAAACCCTAAACAACACAACATAAAACCTAAACCCTAAACCCCAAACCCTAAACCCTAAACAAAAAACCTAAACCATAAACTTTAAACCTGAAATCCCAAACCCTAAAACCTAAGCCAAAAAACCTAAACTATAAACCCTAAACCCTTAACCACAAATCGCAAACCATAAACGCTAAACAACAAACCACAAACCCAAAACGCTAAACCCAACCCATAAACACTAAACCCTAAAACACGAATCCTAAACCCTGAACCCTAATGCATAAACACCAAACCCTAAACCATAAACCCTAAACAATAAACCCTAAATCCTAAATCCTAAACCATAAACCCAAAATCCAAAACCCTAAACCCTAAACCAGAAACACCAAATCCTAAACCCTAAACCCTAAATCCTAAACCTAAAACCCTAAACCAGAAACCATAAACAATAAACCATAAACGATAAACCCCACACCCTAACCATAAAACCTAAACCCTAAACCCTAAATCTCAAACCCTGAACCGTAAACCCCCAAACCCTAAACCCTAAACCCAAAACCCAAAACCCAAAACAAAAAACCCTAAACCCTAAACACCACCCCACAAACACAAAACCCTAAAACACAAACCCTAATACCTAAACCACAAACCCTAAACCATTAACCCTAGGGCCTAACCCCTAAACCCCAAACCATAAATCCTAAACCCTAAACCATAAATCCTAAACATAAACCCTAAACACTAAGCCCCATATCTTACACTATAATCCTTAAGACCTAAACCCTAAACAATAAATACTAAACCATAACCCATAAACCATAAACCCTAAACCGTAAACCCTAAACCCCAAACCATAAAACATAAACAATAAAACCTAACCCTTAACCCTAAACCCTAAAACCCAAACCCCAAACCCTAAACCCTAAATCCTAAACCATAAACCACAAACCCTAAAACATAAACTGCAATCCACAAATACCAAACCCTAAAACACAAATTGTAACGACCCAACTTCTAGCATGTCTAGATCATACTAGAAATTAATGTTGCCAACTTGTTTTTCCTTTTCTGTATTATTAATTAATAAATATAAGCCTGAACGTTGTTAAAACACCGCAAATTTTACAAGTAAATTTTTTTAAAAACAAGAATAATTTAAAGTCGCATACCCTCCATATATCAAGGGATAATTAAACATTCACATACATAAAACAAAAGATAACAGAATATGGAGTAACACACTATGATATACATCATCTTACAGAAGTGGCTCAGTTATATAAGCATATAGCTATAGTACAGCACCCCTAAGTCAGTGACTCATATAGTATGTACATATATGTACATAAGACGCCCCAGGACCTGGCCTGACCAAAGGCCCCTAAGCTGGCACCCAGGCTAGCCTAACTCTATGATAAGCCTATTCCCTCTAATCATGCTAACAAAAGTGAGGGAGACACTCTAATGTACTGAAGTTAGACTAGGCGTCTCAAAAAAATCTCCTCAATCCTGGTCCAGAGTATCTCACGGAAAACCACCGGGCGAATGGTGATGCTCGCTTGCTGGCGCCTCGCCTGGCTCATCGTCATTGCTGTCAGAGGAGATAACTATGAAGTTAGGATCTTCCTCTGGATCTTCTTCTTCCTCGTCCTCTTCTTCTGCCGGAGTGATAGCAGAGGAACTACTGTTGGCCACAGGAACCATAAAAAGATAGCTACCCAACAAAATACAGTAGAGAGAAGGAGGTGGCGCCTCTATGATCTGATCATACTCATGTCCCTGCTGCTCATCAAAGACAGGAGGCTCGATCGGCTCAGGTAAAGGATCAAGCTCGGGTGGCAACACAGGAACACCCCACTTATCAAGGACAAAAGGTGCAGGAGGTGACTCATGGATAGGCTGGGCAAGTATAGGCTCATCAGGTAGAGGAGGTTCAGGTGGAGGAGGATAGTCAGGTGGAGGTGGCATCTGCTCATCAGGATGAGGTATCCCAGGTTCGCCGGGGTGTAACCAAGATAAAGGAAAATCATAGGGTGCATCAGGATTAAAGTATGTTGTCCTAATAGGGTACTGGAAAGGTCTACCACGAACTACATAATTACGGATACGAGGTACCGCACAGTAAATGTAATACTCACCGCGCACCGGGTCCTCGTGGATGTACGGTGGATCAATCTCGTAGAATAGGACTCATGTGTCCATCTGTAGAGGTGTAAGGGGTAAGAACTGGGGAGTTCTTAGTAAGGTCGGGGTTTACAGTTAAGTTCATTTATAATGTCTGTGGTCATAGAAGTATAAATAAATGTAGAGTAATATGTACATAACAGCAACATAAACTAACACATGAACAAGAGAGAAAATAGGAAGTAAATGCACATTCACACATTAATATGCAATCACACAGTTATGCTCAAACAAACAAGGAATAGAACAAGAACACAAGAAGATAAGCAATAAATAATGCACAAACAAGTATGATGCATGTCTGTCCCTACTGCAGGTAATGAGCTCATTTGTCAGTTTCGACCCGCACCCGACGCAATCCGACCCTCCAAGTCAGATAGGGCCTTCCCAGAACTTAATCCCAGATTAAGTACCGCATACCCTCTACCAAGTGCTCTCGACTTGCAGGGCTGGTATTTGCTCAGATCTCAATATACTACAGGTATGCGAGTCCGGCCTCTACCAAGCATTCAGCTTGCAGGGCTGGTACTACACTACCGCAGCCTGTCTGGGAAGCAACATCACAATACGGGCGTCCCCGCACAACATTCACAAGCATTGCCCAAAGGCTCAAAAGTCACATATAACCATACTTTTCATCACTTAGCAATCATCATAAATCAAGCATTACAACATCACAGAAAGCTCATTTTACAATTCTCTGTTTACTCTGTAAGGTCAGGTACACAGCTATATCACTTTTAACTCCTTTTCTTTTTAACATAAACACAGGTTTCAAAATCTTGTTTCTTTACATCATATACCTCTATATCTTCTCTTATACCTCTTCTTAGGTGTTTAGTAAAGGAAATTAGAGAATTCTGGACTCAAAACTGCCTTTTTGAGGCTTTTAGGAAAAACTGTCTTTTTATCAATATTTTATTATTATTAATTAAATAATAATATTTTATTTAACTTTCAAAAATTGCATTTTGACCCACGGACTTCTTGGAAATTGCACTCTGACCCCTATAACTTTTAATAATTGCACTTTAGCCCCTCAACTTTTGATTAATTAATTTTCAACCCCAAACTTTTTAATAATTGCATTTTGACCCCAAAACTCCATGAATACACGTTTTCATGTTCTTCCAAAAACCAAAACATTTTCCAAAAATTCATCAGATTTCTGCTTTATTTTCAGCTAGTTTTTCCA
>NC_092036.1:90615727-90668189 GCF_003086295.3 Arachis hypogaea | reverse complement strand
AAAACCATAAAACAAAAAACCCAAAAACCAAAACAACAAAACCCTAAAAAACCTAAACAAAGAAAACCATAACCCGTAAACACTAAACCCTAAACCCTAAACCCTAAACCCTAAATACCTACACCATAACCCAAAACGTTAAAATAAACACAAAACATAAATAATAAACCCCTAAACCCTAAACAATAAACCAACTAAACCCAACCTAAACCACACAACCTAACAAACTATTAAACCAAACCAAACAAACATAAACCTACCAAAACCCTACAACTCCATAAACACAAACATAAACAAAATCTAAATACCCAACATAACACCAACAAATCCCTAAAACCCTAAACACCTAAACATAAACCCAAAAACAAAAAAAAAAAAAAAAAAAAAAAAAAAAAAACACCAAAACACAAAACACTAAACCTAAAAAACCAAACCCTAAACCATTAAAAAAAAAAAAAAAAAAAAAAAAAAAAAAACCTAAAACCTAACCAAACCCTAAACCAAACCAAAACTAAAAAACCTAAACCAAAACAAAACCTAAAAAAAACCAAAAAAAAAAAAAAAAAAAAAAAAAAAAAAAAAAAAAAAAAAAAAAACAATAAAACCAAACCTTTAACCCTAAACCCCAAACCCCAAAACCCAAACCTTAAACCATAAACCACAAACACTAAATCCTAAACCCCAACCCACAAACCCCAAACCCTAAAACCTAATCCTAAACCCTAAATCCTAACCCATAAACACCAATTCCTAAACCTTAAACCCTAAACAACAAACCCTAAACCCTAAACCCTAAACCATAAACCGAAAACCCAATACCCTAAACCCTAAACCAGAAACACTAAATCCAAAACCCTAAACCCTAAATCCTAAACCAAAAACCCTAAACCATAAACCGTTAACCATAAACCATAAACGATAAACCCCAACCTCTAAACCATAAAACCTAAACCATAAACCATAAACCCTAAATCTCAAATACTAAAATCCACAAACCCTAAACCCTAAACCCAACACCCAAAAGCCAAAACAAATAACCCTAAACCCTAAACACCACCCCACAAACACAAAACCCTAAAACACAAACCCTAATATCTAAACCACAAACCCAAAACTATAAACCCTAGGGCCTAACCCCTAAACCCCAAACCGTAAACCCTAAACCATAAACCCTAAACCATAAATCCTAAACCATAAACCCTAAACACTAAACCCCATACCTTACACTATAATCCTTAAGACCTAAACCCTAAACAATAAAAACAAAACCATAAACCATAAACCCTAAACCCTAAACCCTAAAACCCAAACCCAAAACCCTAAACCCTAAATCTTAAACCATAAACCACAAACCCTAAATCCTAAACCGCAATCCACAAACACCAAACCCTAAAACACAAATCCTAAACCCTAAACCCTAACCCAAAAACACCAAACCCGAAACCCTAAACCATAAAACCCAAAACCCTAACCCCTAAACCGAAAACACCAAACCCTAATCCTTAAACCCTAAACCATAAACCTTAAACCCTATACCCTAAACCATAAACCCTAAATACTAACCTCTAAACCATAAACCCTAAACCCAAAACCCAAAACCCAAAACCATAAACCCTAAACCATAAACTATAAACCACAAACACTAATCCATAAAACTTAAATCCTAAACCCAAAACACTAAACCCTGAACCTTTAATCATAAACCCAAAATAAACCAAAACCCTAAACCTAAACCCTAAATGATAAACCATAAACCCTAAACCCTAAACACTAAACCCTAAACCCTAAACCTTAAACCCTAAACCCCAAATCCTGAAACCTAAACAATAAAATCTAAACCATAAACCCTAAACCCAAAACCCTAAGCCCAAAACCCTAAACCCAAGACCCTAAACCATAAACCCTAAAACCAAAACCCAAAACCAAAAACCATAAACCCAAAACCTTAAACCATAAACCCTAAACCCTAAACCAAAAATCCTATAACCTAAACCCTAAAGCCTAGACGCAAAACCACAAACACTAAACCCTAAACACAACACCACATACCCAAAACCTTAAAATTGAAACCTTAAACCCTAAACCCTAAACCATAATTCACAAACCCTAAATCATAAGCCCTAAACCCCAACAAACAAATAACAAACCCAAAACCCTAAACCCCAAATCATAAACCCTAAACCCTAAATCATAAACCCTAAACCCTAAACCCTAAAACCTAAACCCTAATCATAAACCCTAAACCCGGAAACCTAAATCATAAACCCAAATCCATGAACCATATACCATAAAACCTAAATGCTAAGCCATAAACCCAAAATCCTAAACCCTAAATCATAAACTATAAACCCTAAATCACAAATCTTAAACCATAAACCCACAAACCCTAAACCATAAACCCAAAGCCCAAAACCCAAAACTCTAAACCCTAAACACCACCCCACAAACACAAAACCCTAAACCACAAACACTAATCCCTAAACCAAAACCATAAACCATAAACCCTAAGGCATAAACCCTAAACCATAGACCCTAAACCATGAACCCTAAACTATAAACCCTAAACCCTAACCCTAAACACTATACCCCATACCTTACACCATAATCCCAAAGGCGTAAACCCTAAACCACAAAACATAAAACCTAAGCCCTAAACCCCAAACCATAAAACCTAAATAATAAAACCTAAACTATAAACCCTAAACCCTAAATCCCAAACCCAAAAACCTAAGCCATAAAACCTAAACTATAAACCCTAAACCCTAAACCCTAAACCCCAAACCATAAACGCTAAACAACAAACCACAAACCCTAAATGCTAAATCCAGCCCATAAACACCAAACACTAATACACAAATCCTAAACCCTAAACCCTAACGTAGAAACACCAAACCCTAAATCCTAAACTATAAACCCTAAAAAATAAACCCTAAACTCTAAACCATAAACCCAAAATCCTAAACCATAAACCCAAAACCCAAAATCCTAAACACTAAATCCTAAACCTTAAACCAGAAACACCAAACACTAAACACTAAACCCTAAAGCCTAAACCCAAAACCCTAAACCATAAACCATAAACCATAAACCATAAATGATAAACCCCAAACCCTAAACCATAAAACCTAAACCCTAGACCTTAAACCCTAAATCTCAAACCATAAACCGTAAACCCCCAAACCCTAAACCCTGAACCCAAAACCTAAAACCCAAAACGAAAATCCCTAAACCCTAAACACCACCCCACAAACACACAACCCTAAAACACAAACATTAATACCTAAACCACAACTCCTAAACCATTAATCCTATGGCCTAACCCCAAAACCCCAAACCATGAAGCATAAACCCTAATCCATAAATCCTAAACCATAAACCCTAAACACTAAACCCTATACCTTACACTATAATCCCTAAGGCCTAAACCCTAAACAATAAAAACTATACCCTAAACACTAAACCCTAAACCCTCCCACACTAAAACCTAAACAATAAAACCTAAACCATTAATCCTAAACCCAAAATCCTAAACCCTAAATCCTAAACCACAAACCACAAACCCTAAATCCTAAACACCAACACACAAACACCAAATCTAAAATACAAATCCTAAACCCTATACCCTAACCCATAAACACCAAACCCTAAACCCTAAGCCGTAAACACTAACCCATAAACCATAAACCCTAAACCATAAACCCTAAATCTTAAACCCTAAACCCTAAACACTAAACCATAAACCCTAAACCCTAAACACTAAACCAAAAACCCTAAACCTTAAACTATAAACCCTAAACCATAAACCATAAACCCTAAACCATAAACAATAAAACCTAAACACTAAACCAGAAACCCTAAACCCAAACCCTAAACCGTAAACCCAAACCCTAAACAATAAAACCTAAATCATAAACCATAAACTGTAAACCCTAAACCCTAAACCTTAAAACCTAAATAATAAAACCTAAACCCTAAACCCTAAACTGCAAACCGCAAACCCCAAACCCAAAAACCCTAAACCACAAACTACACACCCTAAACCACAAACCCTTAACCCTAAAATACAAATCCTAAACACTAAATCCTAACCCATAAATACCAAACCCTAAAACGCAAATTCTAAACCCTTATCCCTAAGTCATAAACCCATATCCATAAACCATAAATCCTAAACCCAAAACCATAAACCATAAACCATAAACCTTAAACCCTAAACTATAAACCAAAACACAAAACCCTAAACCCACAACCCTAAAGCATAAACCATAAACCATAAATTTAAACCCAAAACCCTAAACCCTAAATCACAAACCCTAAATCCTAAAACATAAACACTAAACACCAAACCCCAAAACCATAAACACTAAACACCAAACCCCACACCTTACACTATAATCCCTAAGGCCTAAATCCTAAATAATAGAAACTAAACCATAAACCAAAACCCTAAACCCTAAACCCTAAACACCAAACCCTAAAACCTAAACAATAAAACCTAAACCCTAAACCCTAAACCCCAAAACCCAAACCATAAACCATAAACCCTAAACCACAAACCACAAACACTAAATCCTAAACCCCAACCCACAAACACCAAACCCTAAAACAAAATCCTAAACCCTAAATCCTAACCCATAAACACAAATCCCTAAACCCTAAACCCTAAACAACAAACCTTAAACCTTAAACCATAAACCCTAAACCCTAAACCCTAAACCCTAACCCAAAAACACCAAACCCCAAACTATAAACCCTCAACCTTAAACTATAAACCATAAACCCTAAACCGTAAACCCTAAACCATAAACACAAAACCCTAAACCCTAAACCCAAAACCCAAAACCCAAAACCCTAAACCCTAAATCATAAACCATAATCCACATACACTAAACCAAAAAACTTAAACCCTAAACCCAAAACCCTAAACCCTGAACCGTAAATCATAAACCCAAAAACATAAACCATAAACCCTAACCCTAAACTGTAAATCATAAACCCTAAACCCTAAACACTAAACCCAAAACACTAAACCCTAATTCTAAAACCATAAACCGTAAACCCTAAACCATAAACCATAAACCTTAAACCATAAACCATAAATCCTAAACCATAAAACCTAAGCCCTAAACCCTAAACCCTAAGTCACAAATCCTAAACCATAAACCCACAAACCATAAACCTTAAACTCTAAACCTAAAACCCAAAACCCTAAACCCTATATATACCACCCCATAAACACAAAACACTAAATCCTAAACCCTAAACCATAAACCCTAAACCATAAACCCTAAACGCTAAACCCCATAACTTACACCATAATCCATAAGACCTAAACCCTAAACCCCATAATATAAAGCCTAAACCCTAAGCCCCAGACCCTAAACCCTAAACAATAAAATCTAAACCATAAACCATAAACCCTAAACCCTAAACCCTAAACCCCAAACCCTAAAACCTAAACAATAAAATCTAAACCATTAACCACAAACCCTAAATCCTCAGCCCAAAAGCCTAAACCCAAAACCTTAAACAATGAATCCTAAACCCTAAACCCAAAACCCAAAGCCCTATACACTAATCCACAAACCCTAAACCATAAACCCTAAACCCCAACCCACAAATACCAAACCCAAAACTCTAAACCGCAAACAATAAACCCTAAACCTAAACCCCAAAACATAAACCATAAATCCTAAACCATGAAACGAAACCATAAAACCTAAACCCTAAACCGTAACTGAAAACCTAAAACCCTAAACCTTGAACCCTAAATCATATACCGAAATCCATAATCCATAAACCCCAAACACTAAACCTTAAACCCAAAACCTTAAACCCTAATCGTTAAACCATAAACCCTAAATCCTAAACCCAAAACCCGAAACCATAAATGATAAACCCTAAACCTTAAACCGTAAAACCTAAACCTTGAACCTTAAACCCTAAATCAGAAACCCTAAACCATAAACACAGAAACCCAAAACCCAAAACCCAAAACCCAAAACCCTAAACACAACCCCACAAACACAAAACCATAAAACACAAACCTTAATCCCTAAACCACAAACCCTAAACCATAAACAATAAGGACTAAAACCTAAACCCTAAACCCTAAACCCTAAACCCTAAACCATAAACTCTAAACCATAAACCCTAAGCACTAAACCCCATGCCTTACACCATAATCCCGAAGGCCTAAACCATAAACCACACAACATAAAACCTAAACACTAAACCCCAAACCTTAAACCCTAAACAATAAAACCTAAACCATAAACCATAAACCATAAACCCTAAACGCTAAACAACAAACCCTAAAACCTAAACTATAAAACCTAAACTATAATCCCTAAACCCAAAACCACAAACCACAAACCATAAACCCTAACCCACAAACCACAAACCCTAAACCACAAACACTAAACCCTAAACCCCAACTCACAAACACCAAACCCTAAAACACAAATCCTAAACCCTAAACCATAACCATAATCCATAAACCCTAAACCCAAATCACAAAACCCTAACCCATAAACACAAAATCCTTAATCTTAAACCCTAAACCCTAAATAATAAACCCTAAGCCCTAAACCCTAAACCATAAACCATAAAACCAAAACCCAAAACCCTAAACACTAAACCCTAATCCATAAACCATAAACCATAAACCCAAAACCCAAAACCCAAAACCCTAAACCCTAAACCCAAAACCCTAAACACAACCCGACAAACCACAAACCCTAAACCACAAACCCTAAACCCTAAACCCCAACTCACAAACACCAAACCCTAAAACACAAATCCTAAACCCTAAACCATAACCATAATCCATAAACCCTAAACCCAAAACACAAAACCCTAACCCATAAACACAAAATCCTTAACCTTAAACCCTAAACCCTAAATAATAAACCCTAAGCCCTAAACCCTAAACCATAAACCATAAAACCAAAACCCAAAACCCTAAACACTAAACCCTAATCCATAAACCATAAACCATAAACCCAAAACCCAAAACCCAAAACCCTAAACCCTAAACCCAAAACCCTAAACACAACCCCACAAACACAAAACCCTAAAACACAAACCCTAAACCCTAAACCCTAAACCATGATCTACAAACCATAAACCATAAACCCTAAGGCCTAAACCCTAAATCCCAACCAACAAATACCAAAGCCTAAACCCTAAACCCCAAACCATAAATCCTAAACCCTAAACCATAAATCCTAAACCCTAAATCATAAACCCAAAACCATAAACCCAAAACCCTAAACCCTAAACCCTAAACCTTAAACCTTGAACCCTAAATCATAAACCCAGAACCATAAACCATAAATCCTAAACCCTAAACCCTAATACATAAACCATAAACACTAAACCCTAAACCATAAACCTAAATCATAAACCCTAAACCCAAAACACTAAACCCTAATCATGAAACCATAAACCCTAAACCCTTAACCCAAAACCGTAAACCATAAACCATAAACCACAAACCATAAACCCTAAACCCTAAACCATAAAAACTAAACCCTAAACCCAAAACCGAAAACCCAAAACAAAAACCCTAAACCCTAAACACCACCCCACAAACCCAAAAGCCTAAAACACAAATCCTAATACATAAACCACAAACCCTGAACCATTAACCCTTGGGCCTAACCCCTAAACACTAAACCCTAATCCCTAATCGATAAACCCAAAACCCAAAATCCTAAACACTAACCCGAAAACACCAAACCCTAATCCTTAAACCCTAAACGCTAAACCATAAACCCTAAACCATAAACCCTAAACCCTAAACCCTAAACCCTAAACCATAAACCATAAACCCTAAACCAAAAACCTAAACCAAAAACCAAAAACCCAAAACCATAAACCCTAAACTATAAACCATAAACCACAAACACTAAACCGTAAAACCTAAACCATAAACCCAAAATCTTAAACCCTGAACCTTAAATCATAAACCCAAAATCATAAACCATAAACACTAAACCGTAGACCTTAAACCCTGAACCGCAAACCATAAACCCTAAACCATAAACCATAAACCCTAAACCCTAAACCAAAAACCCTAAACCCTAATCCTTAAGCCATAAACCCTAAACCCTAAACCCAAAACCCAAAACCATATACCCTAAACCATAAACCATAAACCATAAACCCTAAATCCTAAACAATAAAACCTAAACCCTAAACCCTAAATACCACCTCAGAAACCCAAAACCCTAAAACACAAACCCCTAATCCCTAAACCAGAAACCCTAAACGATAAACCATAGGCTTAAACCCTAAATTCTAAACCAAAAATCCAAAACCCTAAACCCTATACAATAATCCCTAAACCATAAACCCTAATCACTAAACCCCATACCTTACACTATAATCCATTAGGCCTAAACACTAAATTAAACCACACAACATAAAGCCTAAACCCCAAACCCTAAACCCTAAACAATAAAACCTCAACCATAAACCATAAACCATAAACCCTAAACCCTAAACCCAAAACCTAAAACCATAAACCCAAAACCCAAAACCATAAACCCAAAACCCTAAACCCAAAAACATATACCCTAACCCTAAACCATAGACCCAAAACCACAAACCCTAAACCCTAAACACAACACAACATACACTAAAACCTAAAATAGAAACCCTAACCCCTAAACCGTAAACCCTAATTCACAAACACTAAACCATAAACCCTAAACCCCAACAGACAAATAACAAACCCAAAACCCAAAACCCTAAACCCCAAACCATTAATCCTAAACCCTAAACCATAAAACCTAAACCCTAAACCATAAACCCTAAATCATAAACCCAAATCAATAAACCATAAAACCAAAACCATAAACCATAAACCTAAAACCCTAAACCCTAATCCTTAAAACATAAACCCTAAATCCCTAAACCAAAAACCATAAACCCTAAATCACAAACCATAAACCATAAACCCACAAACCCTAAACCCTAAACCCAAAACCCAAAACCCTAAACCCTAAACACCACCACACAAACACAAAACCCTAAAACACAAACCCTAATCCCTAAACCAAAAACCCTAAACCTTTAACTCTAAGGCCTAAACCCTACACCCTAAACCCTAAACCCTGAACATTGAACCATAAAATCTAAACCCTAAACCCTAAACATTAAACCCCACACCTTACACCATAATCCCAAATGCCTAAACCATAAACCACATAACATATAACCTAAACCCCAAACCATAAACCCGAAACCCTAAATCCTAAACAATAAAACTTAAACTATAAACCCTAAACCCTAAACGCCAAACCCCAAACCATAAACGCTAAACAAAAAACCATGAACCCTAAACCACAAACCCTAAACCCTAAACCCAACACACAAACACCAAACACTAAAACACAAATCCTAAACCATAAACCCTAACGCATAAACACCAAACCCTAAACCCTAAATCCTAATCCCTAAACACTAAACAATAAACCCTAAATCCTAAACCCTAAACCATAAACCCAAAACCCAAAATCCTAAACCCTAAACCCTAAACCCTAAACCCTAAACCAAAAACACTAAACCAGAAACCATAAACCATAAACCATAAACCATAAACCCCAAAACCCAAACCATAAACCCTAAATCCCAACCCACAAATACCAAACCCTAAACCCTAAACCCCAAACCATAAACCCAAAACCCAAAACCCAAAACCGTAAACCCTGAACCGTAAATCGTAAATCCAAAACCATAAACCATAAATCCTAAACCATAAACCATAAACCATAAAACATAAACACTAAATCCTAAACCATAAACCTAAATCATAAATCGTAAACTCAAAACCATAAACCCTAACCCTTAAACCATAAGCCCTAAACCCTTAACACAAAATCCTAAACCGTAAACCATAAACCATAAACTATAAACCATAAACCCTAATCCCTAACCATAAAACCTAAGTCCTAAACCCTAAACCCTAAATCACAAACCATAAATCGTAAACCCACAAATACTAAACCCTAAATCCAAAACCCAAAACCCAAAACAAAAAACTCTAAACACTAAACACCACCCCACAAACATAAAACCCTTAAACACAAACCCTAATACCTAAACCACAAACCCTAAACCATTAACCCTAGGGCCTAACCCCTAAACACTAAACCTTAAACCCTAAACCCTAATCCATAAACGATAAACCCAAAACCCAAAACCCTAAACCCTAACCCAAAAACACCAAATCTTAATCCTTAAACCCTAAACCCTAAACCATAATCCATAAACCATAAACCCTAAACCATAAACCCTAAACCCTAAACCATAAACCATAAACCATAAATCCTAAACCCAAAACCCAAAACCCAAAACCCAAAACAATAAACCCAAAACCATAAACCATAAACCACAAACACTAAACCGTAAAACTTAAACCCTAAACCCAAAACCCTAAACCCTGAACCTTAAATCATAAACCCAAAATCATAAACCATAAACCCTAAGCCCTAACCTTAAACCCGAAACCGTAAACTATAAACCCTAAACCCTAAACCATAAACCGTAAACCTTAAACCCTAAACCCTAATCCTTAAGCCAAAAATGTTAAACCCTAAACCATAAACCTTATACCATAAACCATAAACCATAAACCATAAACCCTAAATACTAAATAATAAAACCTAAACCCTAAACCATAAACCCTAAATCATAAACACTAAACCATAAACCTACAAACACCTAATCCCTAAACCAGAAACCCTAAACAATAAACCCTAAGGCCAAAACCCTAAATGCTAAACCAAAAACCCAAAACCATAAACCCTAAACCATGATCCCTAAACCATAAACCCTAATCACTAAATCCCATACCTTACACCATAATCCCTTAGGCCTAAACACTAACCACACAACATAAAGCCTAAACCCTAAACCCCAAACCCCAAACCCTAAACAATAAAATCTAAACCATCAACCATAAAACCTAAACCCTAAACCCTAAACCCCAAAACCTAAAACCTAAACAACTAAACCATAAACGACAAACCCTAAACCCTAAGCCCAAAACCCTAAACCCAAAACCCAAAACCATAAACCTTAAACCCAAAACCAAACACCATAAACCAGAAACCCTAAACCATAAACCCTAAACCCTAAACCCAAAACCCTATACACTAACCTTAAACCCTAGACCCAAAACTACAAACCCTAAACCCTAAACACAACATCACATACCCAAAACCCAAAAAAATAAACCCTAACCCCTAAACCCTAAACCCTAATTCACAAACACTAAACCATAAACCCTAAACCCCAACAGACAAATAACAAACCCAAAACCCAAAACCCGAAACCATAAACCCTAAACCCCAAACCATAAAAGCTAAACCATAAACCATAAAACCTAAACCCTAAACCCTAAACCCAAAACCCTATACACTAACCCTAAATCCTAGACCCAAAACCACAAACCCTAAACCCTAAACAAAACATTACATACCCAAAACCCTAAAATAGAAACCCTAACCCCTAAACCCTAAACCCTAATTCACAAACACTAAACCATAAACCCTAAACCCCAACAGACAAATAACAAACCCAAAATCCTAAAACCCAAACCATAAACCCTAAACCCTAAACCCCAAACCATAAACTATAAAACCTAAACCCTAAATCATAAACCCAAAACCCAAAACCCTAAAACCTGAACCCTAAATCATAAACCAAAATCAATAAACCATAAAACCTAAACAATGAACCATAAACCCAAAACTCTAAACCCTAACCCTAAACCATAAACCCTAAATCCCAAACCAAAAACCCTAAACCATAAACCATAAACCCTAAATCACAAATCCTAAACCATAAACCCACAATCCCTAAAACCTAAACCTAAGACCCAAAACCCAAAACCCTAAACACCACCCCACAAAGACAAAACCCTAAAACACAGACCCTAATCCCTATACCTTTAACTCTAAAGCCTAAACCCTAAACTCTAAACCCAAAACCCTGAACCCTAAACCATCAACCCTATACCCTAAACCCTAAACCCTAAACCATAAACTCTAAACCATAAACCCTAAATACTAAACCCCATGCCTTACACCATAATCCCGAAGGCCTAAACCATAAACCACACAACATAAAACCTAAAAACTAAACCCCAAACCTTAAATCCTAAACAATAAAACCTAAACCATAAACCATAAACCATAAACCCTAAACGTTAAACAACAAACCCTAAAACCTAAACTATAAAACCTAAACTATAATCCCTAAACCCAAAACCACAAACCACAAACCATAAACCCTAACCCACAAACCACAAACCCTAAACCACAAACCCTAAACCCTAAACCCCAACTCACAAACACCAAACCCTAAAACACAAATCCTAAACCCTAAACCATAACCATAATCCCTAAACCCTAAACCCAAAACACAAAACCCTAACCCATAAACACAAAATCCTTAACCTTAAACCCTAAACCCTAAATAATAAACCCTAAGCCCTAAACCCTAAACCATAAACCATAAAACCAAAACCCAAAACCCTAAACACTAAACCCTAATCCATAAACCATAAACCATAAACCCAAAACCCAAAACCCAAAACCCTAAACCCTAAACCCAAAACCCTAAACACAACCCCACAAACACAAAACCCTAAAACACAAACCATAAACCCTAAACCCTAAACCATGATCTACAAACCATAAACCATAAACTCTAAGGCATAAACCCTAAATCCCAACCAACAAATACCAAAGCCTAAACCCTAAACCCCAAACCATAAATCCTAAACCCTAAACCATAAATCCTAAACCCTAAATCATAAACCCAAAACCATAAACCCAAAACCCTAAACCCTAAAAACTAAACCTTAAACCTTGAACCCTAAATCATAAACCCAAAACCATAAACCATAAATCCTAAACCCTAAACCCTAATAAATAAACCATAAACACTAAACCCTAAACCATAAACCTAAATCATAAACCCTAAACCCAAAACCCTAAACCCTAATCATGAAACCATAAACCCTAAACCCTTAACCCAAAACCGTAAACCATAAACCATAAACCACAAACCATAAACCCTAAACCCTAAACCATAAAAACTAAACCCTAAACCCAAAACCGAAAACCCAAAACAAAAACCCTAAACCCTAAACACCACCCCACAAACACAAAAGCCTAAAACACAAATCCTAATACATGAACCACAAACCCTGAACCATTAACCCTTGGGCCTAACCCCTAAACACTAAACCCTAATCCCTAATCGATAAACCCAAAACCCAAAATCCTAAACACTAACCCGAAAACACCAAACCCTAATCCTTAAACCCTAAACGCTAAACCATAAACCCTAAACCCTAAACCCTAAACCCTAAACCCTAAACCATAAACCATAAACCCTAAACCAAATACCTAAACCAAAAACCAAAAACCCAAAACCATAAACCCTAAACTATAAACCATAAACCACAAACACTAAACCGTAAAACTTAAAAAATAAACCCAAAATCTTAAACCCTGAACCTTAAATCATAAACCCAAAATCATAAACCATAAACACTAAACCGTAGACCTTAAACCCTGAACCGCAAACCATAAACCCTAAACCATAAACCATAAACCCTAAACCCTAAACCAAAAACCCTAAACCCTAATCCTTAAGCCATAAACCCTAAACATTAAACCCAAAACCCAAAACCATATACCCTAAACCATAAACCATAAACCATAAACCCTAAATCCTAAACAATAAAACCTAAACCCTAAACCCTAAATACCACCTCAGAAACCCAAAACCCTAAAACACAAACCCCTAATCCCTAAACCAGAAACCCTAAACGATAAACCATAGGCTTAAACCCTAAATCCTAAACCAAAAATCCAAAACCCTAAACCCTATACAATAATCCCTAAACCATAAACCCTAATCACTAAACCCCATACCTTACACTATAATCCATTAGGCCTAAACACTAAATTAAACCACACAACATAAAGCCTAAACCCCAAACCCCAAACCCTAAACAATAAAACCTCAACCATAAACCATAAACCATAAACCCTAAACCCTAAACCCAAAACCTAAAACCATAAACCCAAAACCCAAAACCATAAACCCAAAACCCTAAACCCAAAAACATATACCCTAACCCTAAACCATAGACCCAAAACCACAAACCCTAAACCCTAAACATAACACAACATACACTAAAACCTAAAATAGAAACCCTAACCCCTAAACCGTAAACCCTAATTCACAAACACTAAACCATAAACCCTAAACCCCAACAGACAAATAACAAACCCAAAACCCAAAACCCTAAACCCCAAACCATTAATCCTAAACCCTAAACCATAAAACCTAAACCCTAAACCATAAACCCTAAATCATAAACCCAAATCAATAAACCATAAAACCAAAACCATAAACCATAAACCTAAAACCCTAAACCCTAATCCTTAAAACATAAACCCTAAATCCCTAAACCAAAAACCATAAACCCTAAATCACAAACCATAAACCATAAACCCACAAACCCTAAACCCTAAACCCAAAACCCAAAACCCTAAACCCTAAACACCACCACACAAACACAAAACCCTAAAACACAAACCCTAATCCCTAAACCAAAAACCCTAAACCTTTAACTCTAAGGCCTAAACCCTACACCCTAAACCCTAAACCCTGAACACTAAACCATAAAATCTAAACCCTAAACCCTAAACATTAAACCCCACACCTTACACCATAATCCCAAATGCCTAAACCATAAACCACATAACATATAACCTAAACCCCAAACCATAAACCTGAAACCCTAAATCCTAAACAATAAAACTTAAACTATAAACCCTAAACCCTAAACGCCAAACCCCAAACCATAAACGCTAAACAAAAAACCACGAACCCTAAACCACAAACCCTAAACCCTAAACCCAACACACAAACACCAAACACTAAAACACAAATCCTAAACCATAAACCCTAACGCATAAACACCAAACCCTAAACCCTAAATCCTAATCCCTAAACACTAAACAATAAACCCTAAATCCTAAACCATAAACCCAAAACCCAAAATCCTAAACCCTAAACCCTAAACCCTAAACCCTAAACCAAAAACACTAAACCAGAAACCATAAACCATAAACCATAAACCATAAACCATAAACCCCAAAACCCAAACCATAAACCCTAAATCCCAACCCACAAATACCAAACCCTAAACCCTAAACCCCAAACCATAAACCCAAAACCCAAAACCCAAAACCGTAAACCCTGAACCGTAAATCGTAAATCCAAAACCATAAACCATAAATCCTAAACCATAAACCATAAACCATAAAACATAAACACTAAATCCTAAACCATAAACCTAAATCATAAATCGTAAACTCAAAACCCTAAACCCTAACCCTTAAACCATAAGCCCTAAACCCTTAGCACAAAATCTTAAACCGTAAACCATAAACCATAAACTATAAACCATAAACCCTAATCCCTAACCCTAAAACCTAAGTCCTAAACCCTAAACCCTAAATCACAAACCATAAATCGTAAACCCACAAATACTAAACCCTAAATCCAAAACCCAAAACCCAAAACAAAAAACTCTAAACACTAAACACCACCCCACAAACATAAAACCCTTAAACACAAACCCTAATACCTAAACCACAAACCCTAAACCATTAACCCTATGGCCTAACCCCTAAACACTAAACCTTAAACCCTAAACCCTAATCCCTAAACGATAAACCCAAAACCCAAAACCCTAAATCCTAACCCAAAAACACCAAATCTTAATCCTTAAACCCTAAACCCTAAACCATAATCCATAAACCATAAACCCTAAACCATAAACCCTAAATCCTAAACCCTAAACCCAAAACCCAAAACCCAAAACCCAAAACAATAAACCCTAAACCATAAACCATAAACCACAAACACTAAACTGTAAAACTTAAACCCTAAACCCAAAACCCTAAACCTTGAACCTTAAATCATAAACCTAAAATCATAAACCATAAACCCTAAGCCCTAACCTTAAACCCTAAACCGTAAACTATAAACCCTAAACCCTAAACCCTAAACCCTAAACCTTAAACCCTAAACCCTAATCCTTAAGCCAAAAATGTTAAACCCTAAACCATAAACCTTATACCATAAACCATAAACCATAAACCATAAACCCTAAATACTAAATAATAAAACCTAAACCCTAAACCATAAACCCTAAATCATAAACACTAAACCATAAACCTACAAACACCTAATCCCTAAACCAGAAACCCTAAACAATAAACCCTAAGGCCAAAACCCTAAATGCTAAACCAAAAACCCAAAACCATAAACCCTAAACCATGATCCCTAAACCATAAACCCTAATCACTAAATCCCATACCTTACACCATAATCCCTTAGGCCTAAACACTAACCACACAACATAAAGCCTAAACCCTAAACCCCAAACCCCAAACCCTAAACAATAAAATCTAAACCATCAACCATAAAACCTAAACCCTAAACCCTAAACCCCAAAACCTAAAACCTAAACAACTAAACCATAAACGACAAACCCTAAACCCTAAGCCCAAAACCCTAAACCCAAAACCCAAAACCATAAACCTTAAACCCAAAACCAAACACCATAAACCAGAAACCCTAAACCATAAACCCTAAACCCTAAACCCAAAACCCTATACATTAACCCTAAACCCTAGACCCAAAACTACAAACCCTAAACCCTAAACACAACATCACATACCCAAAACCCAAAAAAAGAAACCCTAACCCCTAAACCCTAAACCCTAATTCACAAACACTAAACCATAAACCCTAAACCCCAACAGACAAATAACAAACCCAAAACCAAAAACCCCAAACCATAAACTATAAACCCTAAACCCCAAACCATAAAAGCTAAACCATAAACCATAAAACCTAAACCCTAAACCCTAAACCCAAAACCCTATACACTAACCCTAAATCCTAGACCCAAAACCACAAACCCTAAACCCTAAACAAAACATCACATACCCAAAACCCTAAAATAGAAACCCTAACCCCTAAACCCTAAACCCTAATTCACAAACACTAAACCATAAACGCTAAACCCCAACAGACAAATAACAAACCCAAAATCCTAAAACCCAAACCATAAACCCTAAACCCTAAACCCCAAACCATAAACTATAAAACCTAAACCCTAAATTATAAACCCAAAACCCAAAACCCTAAAACCTGAACCCTAAATCATAAACCAAAATCAATAAACCATAAAACCTAAACAATGAACCATAAACCCAAAACTCTAAACCCTAACCCTAAACCATAAACCCTAAATCCCAAACCAAAAACCCTAAACCATAAACCATAAACCATAAATCACAAATCCTAAACCATAAACCCACAATCCCTAAAACCTAAACCTAAAACCCAAAACCCAAAACCCTAAACACCACCCCACAAAGACAAAACCCTAAAACACAAACCCTAATCCCTATACCTTTAACTCTAAAGCCTAAACCCTAAACTCTAAACCCAAAACCCTGAACCCTAAACCATCAACCCTATACCCTAAACCCTAAACACTAAACCCCATACCATACACTGTAATCCCAAAGGACTAAACCATAAACCATATAACATATAACCTAAACCCTAAACCCCAAACCCTAAACCCTAAACAATAAAACCTAAACCATAAACCATAAACCATAAACCATAAACCTAAACCCTAAATCCCAAACCCTAAAACCTAAACAATAAAATATAAACAAAAAACTACAAACCCTAAACCACAAACCCTAAACCCTAAACCACAAACCCTAAACCCTAAACCCTAAACCCAAACACATAAACACCAAAGCCTAAACCCTAAACCCTAAATCCTAAACCCTAAACCCAAAACCATAAACCCTAAACCCAAAACCCAAAACACAAAACCCAAAACCCAAATCCCAAAACCCAAAACCCAAAATCCAAAACCCAATACCATAAACCCTAAACCATAAAGCATAAGCCACAAACACTACACCATAAAACTTAAACCCTAAACCCTGAACCTTAAAACATAAACCCGAAATCATAAACCATAAACCCTAAATCCTAAACCCTAAACCATAAACCATAAACCATAAACCCTAAACCATAAACCCTAAATCGTAAACCTAAAACCCTAATCCCTAATCCTTAAGCCATAAATCGTAAACCCAAAACCATATAACCTAAACCATAAACCATAAACCATAAACCCTAAATCCTAAACAATAAAATCTAAACCCTAAACCCTAAACCCTAAACCCTAAATCGCAAACACTAAACCATAAACCCACAAACCATAAACCCTAAACCCAAAACCAAAACCCTAAACCCTAAATACAACCTCAGAAACACAAAATCCTAAAACACAACCCCTAATTCCTAAACCACAAACCCTAAATTATAAACCTTAAGGCCTAAACCCAAAATCCGAAAACAAAAACCCCAAACCCAAAACCCTAAACCATAAACCCTAATCACTAAACCCCATACTTTACACCATAATCCCTTAGGCCTAAACACTAAACCACACAAACCCAAACCCCTAAGACCAAAACCCTAAAACTAAACCCGAAACCCTAAAACCTAAACAACAAAATCTAAACCATAAATCACAAACCCTAAACCCTAAGCCCTAAACCCTAAATCCTAAACCCTAAACCCTAAACCCTAAACCCCAAAACCCAAATCCCAAAACCATAAACCTGAAACCCTAAACCATAAACCATAAACCCTAAACCCTCAACCCAAAAGCCTATACCCTAAACCCTAAACCCTAGACCCAAAAACCACAAACCCTAAACCCTAAACACAACACCACATACACAAAACCCTAAAATAGAAACCCTAAACCCTATTTCACAAACCCTAAACCATAAAGCCTAAACCCCAACAGACAAATAACAAACCCTAAACCCTAAACCATAAAACCTAAACCCAAAACCCCAAACACTAAACCCTAAATCATAAACCCAAATCCATAAACCATAAACATAGAATCTAAAGCCTAAACCATAAACCCAAAACACTAAACCCTAATCCTTAAACCATAAACCCTAAATCCCAAACCCAAAACCCTAAACATAAACCATAAATCCTAAATCACAAATTCTAAGCCATAAACACACAAACCCTAAACCCAAAACCCAAAACCCTAAAGCCTAAACACCACCCTACAAACACAAAACCCTAAAACATAAACCCAAATCCATAAACGAAAAACCCTAAACCATAAACCCTAAGGCCTAAACCTAAACCTTAAACCCTAAACCCAGAACCCTAATCACTAAACCTCATACCTTACACTTAGGGGTGGAAACAGGCCAGGCCAGGCCAGGCCAGGCCAGGCTTTGCTCTTAACAGGCCTGGCCTGTCATACAGTTGATTGGCCTGAGCCTGGCCTGCAGCCTATTATAGGCTCTTTATAAAGTACTAGGCCTGGCCTGTTATTCAGCCTGGCCTGGCCTGAAGCCTGTTAAAAGGCCTGATAATTTTTTTTTACAAAAAATTAAAATATTATTTAAAAAAATTATTTTTTAGTAAAAATTGATATGTATAATATGTCATATATTTAATATTTATAAAAAACTTTAAACTTCTAACATATTTAAAATATACAAAAATATTTATAATAAAATATAATAAATTTAAAATATCTCATAATTTTATTAATAATAAATAATTATTTATATATTTAATTATATTTTAACAGGCCCAGGCAGGCCTGCCAGGCCTATAAGGCTAATTAGTAAGCCTGGGCCTGGCCTATTAATGTATTAAGGCTTTTAAAAGAGCCTGGGCTTGTACCTATTTTATAACAGGCCAGGCCAAACATAGGCCAGGCTACAGGCCCCTGGCAGGCCGCCTGGCCTTTTTCAACCCCTACTTACACTATAATCCAAAAGGCCTAAACCCTAAACCACACAACATCAAACCTAAACCCTAAACCCCAAACCGTAAACCCTAACGAATAAACCTAAACTATAAACCATAAACCCTAAACCCTAAACCCTACACCCTAACCCCTAAACACTAAAACCTAAACTATAAACCCTAAACCCTAAAGCCCAAACCCCAAACCATAAATGCTAAACAACAAACCACAAACCCTAAACCACAAACCCTAAATGCTAAACCCAACCCACAAACAACAAACCCTAAAACACAAATCCTATAACCTAAACCCAAACCCATAAACACCAAACCCTAAATTATAAACCCTAAACAATAAGCCATAAACCCTAAACCCTAAACCATAAACCCAAAACCCAAAACACTAAACCCTAATCCATAAACACCAAACCCTAAACCATAAACCCTAAACCCTAAACAATAAACCCTAAGCCCTAAACCCTTAACCCTAAACCATAATCCTTGAACCCTAAACCTAAAACCATAAACCGTAAACCCAAAAACCTAAACCCTTAACCCAAAAACCTAAACCCAAAACCCTAAACCCTAAATGCAACCCCATAAACACATAACCCTAAACCCTAATCCACAGACCATAAACCATAAACCCTAGGCCTAAACCCTAAATCCTAATCCACAAACTATAAGCCCTAGGATTAAACCCTATCCCACAAATACCAAACCCTAAACCTTAAACCCCAAACTATAAACCCTAAACCATTAATCCTATGGCCTAACACCAAAACACCAAACTATAAAACTTAAACCCTAAACCATAAAACTTAAACCCTAAGCCCAAAACACTAAACCCAAAACCCTAAACCCTGAACACTAAATCTTAAACCCAAAACCCTAAATTGTAAATCCTAAACCCTAAACCCAAAACCATAAACCATAAACACTAAACCCTAAACCATAAACTTATGCCCTAAACCCTAAACCCTAAACCCTAAACCAAAAACCATAAACGATAAACCCCAAACCATAAACCATAAAACCTAAACCCAAAACACTAAACCAAAAACCCTAAATCACAAACCCTAAACTATAAACCCACAACCCCTAAACTCTAAACCCAAAACCCAAAACCTAAAACAAAAACCCTAAATCCTAAACACCACCCCACATACACAAAACCTTAAAACACAAACCCTAAACCCTAAACCACAAACCCTAAACCATTAATCGTAGTGCCTAACATCAATACCCCCAACCATAAAACTTAAACCCTAAACCATAAATCATAAACCATTAACCCTAAACACTAAACCCCAAACCTTACACTATAATCCCTAAGGGCTAAACCCTAAACAATAAAAACTAAACCATAAATCCTAAACCCCAAATCCTAAGCTCTAAACCATAAAACCTAAACCCTTAACCCTAAACCCTAAACCCCAATCCCGAAACCCTAAAGCCTAACTCCTAAACCACAAACCCTAAATCCTAAACCCCAACCCATAAACAATAAATCCTAAACCCTAAACCTTAACCCATAAACACCAAACCCTAAACCATAAACTCTAAACCCTAAACTATAAACCATAAGCCCTGAACCTTAAACCCTAAACCATAAACCCAAAACCCTAACCCAAAAACTCCAAACCCTAAACCATTAACCCTAATCCCTAAACCATAAACCATAAACCCTAAACTGTAAACACTAAACCATAAACCCTAAACCCTAAACCCTAAACCCAAACCCTAAACCATAAACCATAAACCATAAACCATAAACCATAAACCATAAACCCTAAACCCAAAACACAAAACCCAAAACCCTAAACCTTAAACCATAAACCATAAACCACAAACACGTAACCATAAAACTTAAACCCTAAACCCAAAACCCTAAATCCTGAACCCTAAATCGTAAACCCAAAACCATAAGCTATAAACCCTAAATCCTAAAACCAAAACCCTAAACCTCAATCCTTAAACCATAAACCCTAAACCCTAAAGTATAAACCCTACAACATAAATCATAAACCATATACCCTAAATCTTAAACCATAAAACCTAAACCCTAAACCCTACATCATAAACCATAAACCCTAAACCCTAAACACAAAACCTAAAACCCAAAACCCTAAATACCACCCCAGAAACCTAAAACTCTAAAACACAAACCCTAATCACTAAAGCAAAAACCCTAAAGCATAAACCCTAAGGCCTAAACTCTAAATCCTCAACCATAAACCCTAAACCCTAAACCATAAACCCTAAACCATAAACCCAAAACACTAAACCCCATACCTTACACCACAATCACAAAGGCCTAAACCCTAAACCACACAATATAAAGCCTAAACCCAAAACCCTAAACCCTAAACCCTTAACAAAAAAACCTAAAACATAAACCTTAAGCCCTAAACCCTAAACCCTAAACCCCAAATGCTAAAACCTAAACAATAAAATCTAAACCATAAACCACAAACCCTAAACCTTAAGCCTAAAACACTAAACCCAAAACCCTAGACCATAAACCCGAAACCCAAATCCCAAAACCCTAACCCGAAAACACCAAACCCTAAACCATTAACCATAATCCCTAAACCATAAACCATAAACCCTAAACCGTAAACACTAAACCATAAACCCTAAACCCTAAACCCAAACCCTAAACCATAAACCATAAACCATAAACCATAAACCCAAAACACAAAACCTAAAAGCCTAACCCCTAAACCATAAACCATAAACCACAAACACTAAACCATAAAACTTAAACCTTAAACCCAAAACCTTAAAACCATAAACCATAAACCCTAAACCGTAAACACTAAACCATAAACCCTAAACCCTAAACCCAAACCCTAAACCATAAACCATAAACCATAAACCATAAACCGTAAACCCAAAACACAAAACCTAAAAGCCTAAACCCTAAACCATAAACCATAAACCACAAACACTAAACCATAAAACTTAAACCCTAAACCCAAAACCTTAAAACCATAAACCCTAAACCCTAAACCCTAAACCCAAAACCTCAATCCATAAACCCTAAACCATAAACCCTAAACCATAAATCATAAACCATATACACTAAATCTTAAACCATAAAACCTAAACCCTAAACCCTACATCACAAACCGTAAACCATAAACCCTAAACCCTAAACCCAAAACCCAAAACCCAAAACCCTAACCCGAAAACACCAAACCCTAAACCATTAACCCTAATCCATAAACCATAAACCCTAAACCGTAAACACTAAACCATAAACCCAAACCCTAAACCAAAAACCATAAACCATAAACCATAAACCGTAAACCCTAAATCCAAAACACAAAACTCAAAACTATAAACCCTAAACCATAAACCATAAACCACAAACACTAAACCATAAAACTTAAACCCTAAACCCAAAACCCTAAACCCTGAACCCTAAATCATAAACCCAAAACCATAAGCCATAAACACAAAAACTTAAAACCATAAACCCTAAACCCGAAACCCTATACCCTAAACCTCAATCATTAAACCATAAACCCTAAACCATAAAACCTAAACCATAAATCATAAACCATATACCCTAAATCTTAAACCATAAAACCTAAACCCTAAACCCTACATTACAAACCCTAAACCCTAAACCATAAACCTTAAGCCCTAAACCTGAAACACTAAACCCCAAACGGTAAAACCTAAACAATAAACCACAAAACCTAAACCTTAAGCCTAAAACACTAAACCCAAAACCCTAGACCATAAACCCTAAACCCAAATCCCAAAACCCAAAACCATAAACCCACAACCCTAAACCATAAATCCTAAACCCTAAACCCAAAATCCAAAACTCTATACCTTAAACCCTAAACCTTAGACCTAAAACCCCAAACCTTAAACCCTAAACACAACACCACATATACAAAACCCTAAAATAAAAACCCTAAACCCTAAACTCTAATCCACAAACCCTAATCCATAAATCCTAAACCCCAAGCCATAAATACCAAACCCTAAACCCTAATCCCTAATCCCCAAACCATAAACCCTCGACCCTAAACCCCAAACCATAAACTCTAAGCTCTAAACCCTAAACCATAAAACCTAAACCCTAAATCTTAAACCCTAAACCCTGTATTGTAAATCATAAACCCAAATTCATACATTATAAACCCTAAACCCTAAACCCTAAATCGTAAACCATAAACCTTAAAACCTAAACCATAAAACATAAACCTTAAACCATAAAACCAAAACCCTAAACCTTAATCCTTAAACCATAAACCCTAAACCCTAAACCCAAAACCATAAACCATAAACCGTAAACCCTAAACCCTAAACCAATAAACCTAAACACTAAACCCTAAACCATAAATCACAAACCCTATACCATTAACCCACAAACCCTAAACCCTAAACCCATAACCCAAAACCCAAAAACCAAAACCCTAAACCCTAAACACCACCCCACAAACCTAAAACCCCAAAACAGAAACCCATAAACCTTAAACCATAAACCCTAAGGCATAAAGCCTAAAGACTAAACCCTAAACCCTAAACCATAAACACTAAACCATAAACCCTAAACACTAAACACCATACCTTACAGCAAAATTCCAAAGGCCTAAACCATAAACCACACAACATAAAACCTAAACCCTAAACCCCAAACCATAAACCCTAAACAATTAAACCTAAACCATAAACCATAAACCCTAAACACCGAACCCTAAAACATAAACAATATAACCTAAACTCTAAACTTTAAACCCTAAATCCCAAACCCTAAACCATAAACCCTAAACCACAAACCATAAACCCTAAACCCTAAACCCCAACCCACAAACACCAAACCCTAAATCATAAATCCTAAACCCTAAACGCTAACCCATAAACACCAAACAATAAAGGCTAAACCCTAAACCCTAAACCCTAAACCCTAAACCCTTAACCTTAAACCCAAAGCCAAAAACCCAAAACTCTATACCCTAAACTCTAAACCCTAAACCTAAAATCCCGAAGCCCTAAACCTGAACAATAAATCATAAAACCAAATCCATAAATCATAAACCCTAAACCCTAAACCCTAAGCCAAAAACACAAAACTCTATACACTAAAACTCTAAACCCTAAACCCAAAATCCCAAAACCCTAAACCCTGAACCGTAAATCATAAACCAAATCCAGATATCATAACCCCTAAACCCTAAACCCTAAATCATAAACCACAAACCTTAAACCCTAAACCATAAAACCTAAACCTTAAACCATAAACCCAAAACCCTAAACCCTAATCCTTAAACCATAAACCCTAAACCCTAAACCCAAAACCAAAAACCATAAACCATAAACCCTAAACCCAAAACCATTAAACATAAACCATAAACCCTAAACCCTAAATCACAAACCCTAAACCATAAACCCACAAACCCTAAACTCTAAACCCAAAATCCAAAACCCAAAACCCTAAACACCACCCGACAAACTCAAAACCCTAAAACACAAACCCACAAATCTTAAACCATAAACCCTAAGGCCTAACCCTAAACCCTGAACCCTAAACCATAAACCCTAAACCCAAAATTCCAAAGGCCTAAACCCTAAACCACACAACATAAAACCTAAACCCTAAACCCTAAACCATAAACCCTAAATAATTAAACATAACCCATAAACCATAAACCCTAAACTGTAAACCCTAAACCCTAAACCCTAAACATAAAACCCTAAACCATAAGCCATAAACCCTAAAACCTAAACCATAAAAACTAATCCCTAAACCACGAACCCTAAACCATAAACCATAAACCCTAAACTATAAACCCAAAACCCAAAATCCTAAACCCTAAACATCACCACACAAACACAAAATCTAAAACACAATCCGTAAACCCTAAACCTTAATCCCTTAAACCCTAAGGCTTAAACCTTCAACCCTAACCTAGAAACACCAAACGCTAAACTCTAAACCCCAAAACATAAACCCTAAACCCTAAACCTTAAACCCTAAACTATATATCCTAAACCCTAAGCCATAAAAACACAAACCATAAACTCTAAACACTAAACCATAAACCCTAAACTATAAACCATAAACCCAAAACCCAAAACCCTAAACCCTAAACACCACCCCACAAACACAAAACCCTAAACCACAAACCCTAAACCATAAACCCTAAGGCCTAAACCCTAAACCCCAACCCATAAACACCAAACCCTAAACCCTAAACCCGAAAGCATAAACCCTAAACTTTAAATCCTAAACCACAAACTCTAAACCCTAAACCCCAACCCATAAACACCAAACCCTAAAACAAAAATCCTAAACCCTAAACCCTAACCCATAAACACTAAACCCTAAAGGTAAACCCTAAACCCTAAACCTGAAATCCTGAACCATAAACCCAAAACACAAAACCCTAAACCAGAACCCGTAAACACCAAACCCAAAATCCTAAACTCTAAATGCTAAACCATACACCATAAACCCTAAACCCAAACCCCAAAACCATAAACCCTAAAACCTAAACTTTAAACCCAAAACCCAAAACCCAAAACCCTAAACCCTAAACCATAGACCCTAAAACCAAAACACAAAACCCAAAACCCTAAACCCAAAACCTTTAACCCTAAACCCTAAACCCTAAACCACAATTCCTAGACCCTAAACACAACCCCACAAACACAAAACCCTAAAACACAAACCCTAAACACTAAACCCTAAACCATAAATCATAAGGTCTAAAGTCTAAACCCCAACCAACAAATTCTAAACCCTAAACCCCAAACCATAAACCTAAATCCCTAAACCATAAAACCTAAATCCTAAACCCTAACGCTGAACCCATAACACTAAACCCTGAACCCTAAATCAAAAACCCAAAACCATAAATCCTAAACCCTTAACCCTAAACCCTAAACCCCAAAACCAAAAACACTAAACCATAACCCATAACTTCCAAACACTACAAGAAAAATACCCATTCAGCCACACTTTTTTTAAGCTACATTTGAAAAGCGTAGCCTATTCATAGAATAGGCTACGCTTTTCTCTGTGTTGCCTTTTTATATGAGAAAAGGATACACAATTGTGGCATCATTTAAAAAGTGTAGCCTTAAGTATTTTAGAAATCACTTATAAAGCGTAGCCTTATCTAAATATCTATGAATACACTTTTCTCATCTAAGGAAACGCTTTTAAAGAGTAGCTTATTTATTCTGTTTCAGGTGCGCTTTTAAAATGTCTCCTAATATAATCCTCAACAAACACTTACTAAAATCCCCCTCACTCACGCAGCAGTGCAGCACACACTCTCATCCTCACTCAACATACACAAACACGAAAGAGAGAAGAAATCAGAGGGAGAAGGAAAGGAAAGAAAGAGAGGACGACGCCGTCTAGGGCTCCGCCGCCGTCGCCGTTGTCGTCGAGCGCCAGTGAGAGAGAGAGCTCGAGGATGAGAGGAAACGCGATGGAGGAGAGAAAAAGGAGGTGCTTCGTCGCTGCTGAAACTCCACCACCACTGCTAGGGCTTGTTTCAGTCGCCGTTCTGCCACCGTCGGGCTTCTGTGCCCCCGCCGAGGAGCTCGAAGGGAGGAAGGATGGATGTATCGCCGCCTTTGTGCTCTGTCGCGGCGCTGCCGTCAACTGGAGCTCGCCGCTGAGCTGCTGCACCACCTCCAAGCCGTTGCGTCGCCGCTCATCTCTTCACTATCACTGCTCAACACCATCGTCGTATCCTCTGTCACCAGGTAAGCATTCTCTGTTCTGCATCCTCTCTTTCTTGCTCATTCTCTAACTCGCTCTCACTTTGTAGTTCAAAGGTGTGTATGATTTTGATAGTGATGATGAACTGCAATGGCTAATTGAGATACAGAAGGTATGTATCAATTTTCAATTGGTTCTGTGAATTTTTGGGGGGTTTTGGGTTCTAATTTTAGGTTTTTTAATTTTGAGGGTTTCGCCTTTTGATTCTCAATTTGTTATGATTCCTTTCTGTGTTTGGCATAAACGGAAGCAATAGGTGCTGGAAATTTCATACGTGCATGCTAAACTAGGGAAATCATTCTGTAGGAAAGTGTCGATTTCTCTGCTTCTTTTCTTCCTTCTTAATACCTTTCATTGATTGTAATTATGTAGATTTCGATTTTCAATTTTGCAGTTTATCTCCTTTTGTTTTTCAGCAAATCGTTGATCAAACAATCAAGGAATCGGATCAATGTGATAAGGAGAAAGAGAAATTCAGCAAAGAAGTTTCTTAAGCAAGACACCATTGATCTGCTTGCGAATCATTTACAGGTTGCTTACAATAGAGTAATTGATTTATTTTTTCTGCTTTTGTTTCATGAAATTTAGAAAACCTGTATGCATAAACTAGCGATTTTATTTTTTAATTGTAATTACTTTCGCATACAATTAGTAAACTACGTGTTTGATATATGAATTACTATAGTTGTTATTATACTGAGCTAGGACCAAATACAAAGTCTGAGTCTATTTTAACATTTTTAATCAATTTTTAGTATTGAAACTGTTCAAGTGGATTTGGCATGTTATCACACAAGGCTGTGCACCTGATTCAAGGCATAAACGAGCAAAAGGCAAGGTTTCTGATTCACAATGCTTAATTGCTCAAATAATTGTTGTTGCTGGATTAATTTCTTTATTTTGAAATATGAACTGGTTTCTAGTCTTCCACATAGTCCAGCTAAGAAAGCCTATGTTACTGATTAAAAACTAAGAACACTATTCCATTTAATTGTAGCGAAAGAGAGAAAATCCTAATGAACCAGGTTCACCAATTTTTACTATGTACTTATGTACTATCCCTTATTTACTATCCCTTATTTACTCTGTGATGTCCCTCATTAGGTTCATAGTATCTTTTGTAGCAGCAATGCCCTCTGGATCCCTTGCCACAACTAGGAAGGTATCAACTTGGCCTCCTTTCTCTCAGAGAATAAAGCAAACAGGTGCTTTTCATTAATATGTACCAAGTTTGTACCAGATTTTGTGGGCTTAACCCAAAAACTATATATTTCAAGTCTTTATGTTCATGGAAAACTTGATATACAACTCTAAACTGAAATGCTAATGAAGTAGTATGTTTCATCATTAGAACATGCATATCTATTATCTCATTGTTTCCATCTTAAATAGTAGTTTGTTATTCTTTCTTAAACAAGTTTTAAGATCACTTTTCACATTGTATTATCCTTAAACCATGAGAACAGCAATCCCATTGTATTTGGTGTTCTGAATTATTTGACTGTTGTCAACTACATAACAAGCCCATGATTCGTTTTTTACCCCCCTCTTAACTGTGGCTTTGTGTAAAAATGAAAATATAATTATAGTTTGTACAAAATCTAAGTTTTATTCTATCTAAAGCTTTTTCTTTATGCTCCCTTTGCTGGATGCCGATCTGTTATAAATTATGGTTTTTTGTCCTGCGTTATTGTGCTAAGTTGAAGTCACGATTAGGATAGAAAAATGAATATTTTCTTGGATTAGTACCTGAGATGTGTTTATTTACAGATTATTGACTGAAGATCCTAACCAAAGACTTGGAGCTAGAGGTGCATCAGAGGTGATTTAATTTCTTATTAGCATACAGATGCTTGTTCCCCATTTTTATGATCATATTTCATTTTACTTGCACTTCAAACGTCACATTGATAGATGCTTAATTATCCAGGTGAAAGAACATGTTTTCTTTAAGGATATAAATTGGGACACACTTGCTAGATAGAAGGTATGTAATGCTTCTCAAGTCATAATATAATGAATTATATTTCATCACTTCAATGCAATGGTTTATGGTTTGGATTTGTCAGTTTTATTTTTCTGTTTCGACAGTTAAGTCTTTATTTGTCAGAGGTCTATTCAAGAGTCAGGATTATTCTGTGAACATATTGCATTATTTTCTGAATTGAAGAATCTTAGTCTCATCTATCTAATTGCTCATTTTGATTTTGAGAGGTCTATTTCCAAAGTCAGCAGATTTTTGTTTGTTATGAAGTAGTCTCTGACCTATTTTGGCACCTTATATATCTATAACAATTTAGGTGCAAAATGTAATATCATATTTGTTAGTCATTACTCATTATTATGTATTCTTGAAATGTTAGCTCCAACTCTTTTAAGTGTCTATAGCTTTTGAGAACCTTGTGTTTCTTTGGTGATAAATCGAGTTAAAATTATGATTAAAAAAAGGTGATTTCTTTGGTGGTCTTTTTATAATTACGAATGTCATTATGAATATTTTTTTAACTACTTTTCTATATAATTATGCAGGATAACAATGAAGATTAAGATGACTATTATTGTGGTTTATTGGCTAAGATAGAGTGCTATTTAGAATCTTTACATGTATGGTTGACTAATGATTTTTATTAGAAGATACTTTTATTGGCTAAGTGATATTATGGTTTTGATATGGCTATGCTTACTTTAGTTTGAGATGTATAGATTTTTACAGTTAACTTCATTCTTGTACTTTTGGATCAATATTATAAATATATTTTGGTTAGAGATAATTTTTATTATATAAAGAAATTATTTAGTATAATTATGTATTATTTTTATTTTGTAATATTCAACTCATTTAAATAAATATGCAAAATTATTATATATGTAATCATATTAACTATTATGTTGTATTAATAATTATTATATATATATATATATATAGAAAAAATAGTATACAAAAAAAAAACGAGACCTAAGGCTACACTTATATACAGTAGCTATAGTATATAAAAAAAGAGGGACCTAAGGCTATGCTTATAAAAAGTAGCTATGATATACAATGTGGCTACGCTTTACAAGTGATGCAATAGTGTTGAAAAGCGTAGTCTATTCTGGAAAAATAAAAGCTGAAAAGCGTAGCCTTTGGTCCTAGATATCATTACTTGAAAAGCGTAGCCTATTCTCAAAGGCCAAAAGCGTAGCCCTTGGTGCAGAAAAGCGTAGCCTTTGAGAATAGGCAACGGCCGAATAGGAATCACTCCAAAAAGCGTAGCCGTAGCCTAAGGCATCATTTTTTTTCACTTTTGGCTACACTTTTCAAGTGTACCTGAATGGGTGTTTTTCTTGTAGTGAAACCTTAAACCCTAAACCCTAAATTCTAACCCATAAACCCTAAACCCTGCCCCCTAAACCCCAAATCCTAAACCTTACACCCTAACCCGTAAACACAAAACCGTAAACCCTAAACCCTAAAGAGTAAACCCTAAACCACAAACCCTAAACCCTACCACCTAAACCACAAACCCTACCCCCTAAACCCTAAACTCTAAACTCAAAAAACAAAATCCTAAATAAAAAACCATAAAACCTGAACCCTAAACCGTAAACCCTAAACCATAAACCATAAACTCTAACCCCGAAACCCAAAACCCAAAATCATAAACCATAAACCCTACCCCCTATACCCCAAACCCTACCCCCTAAACCCTAAACCCTATACTCATAACCCAAAACCCTAAATAATAAACCATAAATCCTAAACCATAAAACCTAAACCATAAACCGTAAACCCTAAACCCGAAACCCTAAACTCAAAATGATAAACCATAAACCCTAAACCCAAAACCATAAAACCTAATCCCTAAACGATGAACCCTAAACCCTAAACCATGAACCCTAAACAATAAACCAAAAACCCAAAACTATAAATCCTAAACACCATCTTACAAACACAAAACCATAAACCATAAACCACAAACCATAAACCCTAAACCACAAACCCTAAACCATAAACCCTAAGGCCTAAACCCTAAACCCCAACCCACAAACACCAAACCCTAAACGCCAAACCCCAAACCCCAAACCATAAACCCTAAACCCTAAACCATAAACCTTAAACCATAAATCCTAAACCCTAAACCATACAACCTAAGCCGTAAACCATAAACCCTAAACCCAAGACCCAAAACCTTAAACCATAAACCATAAACCATAGACCCTAAACCCCAAACCATAAACCATAAATCATAAACCGTAAATCCTACACCATATAACATAAACCCTAGACCGTAAACCCTAAACCCAAAACCCTAAACCATAAACTATATACCATTAACCATAAACCATAAACCCTAAACCCTATACCCTAAACCCTAAACCCTAAACCCTAAATCCTAAACCATAAACCCTAAACCCTAATGACCAAACCACAAACAACAAACCCTAAGCCCTACACCCTCGATCATAAACTATAAACCCTAACCAAAAATCCTTAACCTTAAACCCTAAATCCTAAACCATAAACCCTAAACCGTAAACCCTAAACCCTAAACCCTAAAACATAAATCCTAAACAGTAATCCATAAACCACAAACCCTAAACCATAAACCATAAACCTTAAACCATAAACCATAAAACCTAAACCCTAAACCATAAACCCTAAACCCAAACCCTAAACCACAAACCCAAACCCTAAATAATAAAAACTAAACCCTAAACCATAAACCCTAAACCCTAAAGCACAAACACTAAAACATAAACAATAAAACCTAAACACTAAATCCTAAACCACAAACCCCAAACCCCAAAACCCTAAACCCTAAACCCTAAACCATAAGCCCTAAAACAAAACCCTAAACCCCAAACCTTAAAACCCTAAACACCAAACCCCTAAACACTAAACCCTAAACCACAAACTACAAACCCTAAACCACAACCCCTTAATGCTAAAACCCATCCCACAAACACCAAACCCTAAAATACAAATCCTAAACACTAAATTCTAACCCCTAAATACTAAACCATAAACCCTGAGCCCTAAACCATAAACCCAAAACCATAAACCATAAATTCTAAACCCTAAACCATAAACCAAAATCCCAAAACCCTAAATCCTAAACACCATTCCACACACACAAAACCCTAAAACACAAACCCTAAATCCTAAACCCTAAACCACAAACCCTAAACCATAAACCCTAAGGCTTAAACCCTAAACCCTAACACACAAACACCAAACCCTAAACCCTAAACCCCAAACCCGAAACCACAAACCATAAACCCTTAACCCTAAACCTTAAATGCTAAATCATAAATCCTAAACCCTAAACCATACAACCAAAGTCGTAAACCATAAACCCTAAACCCAAGACCCAAAACCATAAACCATAAACCCTAAAATCCTAAACCCAAAACCTTTAACCCTAAACCCTAAACCCTAAACCCTAAACCACAATTCCTAGACCCTAAACACAACCCCACAAACACAAGACCCTAAAACACAAACCCTAAACACTAAACCCTAAACCATAAATCATAAGGCCTAAAGTCTAAGCCCCAACCCACAAATTCTAAACCCTAAACCCCAAACCATAAACCTAAATCCCTAAACCATAAAACCTAAATCCTAAACCCTAACGCTGAACCCATAACACTAAACCCTGAACCCTAAATCAAAAGCCCAAAACCATAAATCCTAAACCCTTAACCCTAAACCCTAAACCCTAAAACCCAAAACACTAAACCCTAACCCATAAATTCCAAACCTTAAACCCTAAACCCTAAATCCTAACCCATAAACCCTAAACCCTACCCCCTAAACCCCAAATTCTAAACCTTACACCCTAACCCATAAACACAAAACCGTAAACCCTAAACCCTAAAGAGTAAACCCTAAACCACAAACCCTAAACCCTACCCCCTAAACCACAAACCCTACACCCTAAACCCTAAACTCTAAACTCAAAACACAAAATCCAAAATAATAAACCATAAAACCTAAACCCTAAACCGTAAACCCTAAACCCTAAACCGTAAACCCTAAACCTTAAACCCAAAACCCAAAATCATAAACCATAAACCCTACCCCCTATACCCCAAACCCTACCCCCTAAACCCTAAACCCTATACTCATAACCCAAAACCCTAAACAATAAACCATAAATCCTAAACCATAAAACCTAAACCATAAACCGTAAATCCTAAACCCGAAACCCTAAACTCAAAATGATAAACCATAAACCCTAAACCCAAAACCATAAAACCTAATCCCTAAATGATGAACTCTAAACCCTAAACCATGAACCCTAAACCATAAACCAAAAACCCAAAACTGTAAATCCTAAACACCATCCCACAAACACAAAACCCTAAACCCTAAACCACAAACCATAAACCCTAAACCACAAACCCTAAACCATAAACCCTACGGCCTAAACCCTAAACCCCAACCCACAAACAGCAAACCCTAAACGCCAAACCCCAAACCCCAAACCCCAAACCATAAACCCTAAACCCTAAACCATAAACCTTAAACCATAAATCCTAAACCCTAAACCATAAAACCTAAGCCGTAAACCATAAACCCTAAACACAAGACCCAAAACCATAAACCATAAACCATAAACCATAGACCCTGAACCCCAAACCATAAACCATAAATCATAAACCGTAAATCCTACACCATATAACATAAACCCTAGACCGTAAACCCTAAACCCAAAACCCTAAACCATAAACCATATACCATAAACCATAAACCATAAACCCTAAACCCTATACCCTAAACCCTAAACCCTAAGCCAAAAACCCTAAACCATAAACCCTAAATCCTAAACCATAAACCCTAAACCCTAATGACCAAACCACAAACAACAAACCCTAAGCCCTACACCCTCGATCATAAACTATAAACCCTAACCAAAAATCCTTAACCTTAAACCCTAAACCCTAAACCCTAAACCCTAAACCCTAAACCATAAACCCTAAACCCTAAAACATAAATCCTAAACAGTAATCCATAAACCAGAAACCCTAGACCGTAAATCATAAACCGTAAATCCTACACCATATAACATAAACCCTAGACCGTAAACCCTAAACCCAAAACCCTAAACCATAAACTATAAACCATAAACCATAAAACAAAACCCTAAACCCCAAACCCTAAAACCCTAAACCCTAAACTCCTAAATAGTAAACCCTAAACCACAAACTACAAGCCCTAAACCATAAACCCTTAATGCTAAAACCCATCCCACAAACACCAAACCCTAAAATACAAATCCTAAACACTAAATTCTAACCCCTAAATACTAAACCCTAAACCCTGAGCCCTAAACCATAAACCCAAAACCATAAACCATAAATCCTAAACCCTAAACCATAAACCAAAATCCCAAAACCCTAAATCCTAAACACCATTCCACAAACACAAAACACTAAAACACAAACCCTAAATCCTAAACCCTAAACCACAAACCCTAAACCATAAACCCTAAGGCTTAAACCCTAAACACTAACACATAAACACCAAACCCTAAACCCTAAACCCCAAACCTGAAACCCCAAACCATAAACCCTTAACCCTAAACCTTAAATCCTAAATCATAAATCCTAAACCCTAAACCATACAACCTAAGCCGTAAACCATAAACCCTAAACCCAAGACCCAAAACCATAAACCATAAACCATAAACCATACACCCGAAACTCAAAACTATAAACCATAAACCATAAACCCTAAATCCTACACCATATAACATAAACCCTAGACCGTAAACCCTAAACCCAAAACCCCAAACCATAAACTATATACCCTAAACCATAAACCCTAAACCCTAAACCCTATACCATATACCCTAAACCCTCAGCCAAAAACCCTAAACCATAAACCCTAAACCCTAAACCATAAACCCTAAACCCTAAACCATAAACCCTAAACCAAAATTCCTAAATCCTAAACCCTAAACCATAAACCATAAACCCTAATCCCTAAACCCCAAACCCTACACCATAAATCCTAAATAGTAATCCATAAACCACAAACCCTAAACCTAAACCCTAAACCATAAACTCTAAACCAAAACCCTAAACCACAAATCCAAACCCTAAATAATAAAACCTAAACCATAAACCATAAACCCTAAACCCTAAACCCCAAACCCTAAAACATAAACAATAAAACCTAAACCCTAAATACTAAACCCCAAACCCCAAACCCTAAACCCTAAACCCTAAACCACAAACTACAAACCCTAAACCACAAACCCTTAATGCTAAAACCCAGCCCACAAACACCAAACCCTAAAATACAAATCCTTAACACTAAATTCTATCCCCTAAATACTAAACCCTAAACCCTGAGCCCTAAACCATAAACCCAAAACCATAAACCATAAATCCTAAACCCTAAACCCTAAACCATAAACCATAACCCATAAATCCTAAACCCTAAACCCTAAACCATAAAAACTAATCCATAAACCACAAACCCTAAACCAATAACCATAAACCTTAAACCATAAACCCAAAACCCAAAATCCTAAACCCTAAACATCACCGCACAAACACAAAATCCTAAAACACAAACCTTAAACCCTAAACCTTAATCCCTTAAACCCTAAGGCTTAAACCCTAAACCCTAAACCTTAAACCCTAAACCATAAATCCTAAACACTAAACCATAAAACTACAAACCCTAAACTCTAAACCATAAACCATAAACCCTAAACTATAAATCCTAAACCCTAAACCATAAACCCTAAACCTTAAACCCTAAACCACAAACGCTAAACCCTAAACCCTAACCCATAAACACCAAACCCTAAAACACAAATCCTAAACCCTAAACCCTAACCCATAAACACTAAACCCTAAAGGTAAACCCAAAACCGTAAACCTGAAAACCTGAACCATAAACCCAAAACCCAAAACCCTAAACCATAACCCGTAAACACCAAACCCTAAATGCTAAACCATACACCATAAACCCTAAACCCAAACCCCAAAACCATAAACGCTAAACCCTAAACCCAAACCCCAAAACCATAAACGCTAAACCATAAACCTTAAACCCAAAACCCAAAACCCTAAACCCTAAACCCTAAACCGTAGACCCTAAACCCAAAACCCAAAACCCAAAACTCTAAACCCAAAACATTAAACCCTAAACCCTAAACACTAAACCCTAAACTACAAGCCCTAAACCCTAAACACAACCCCAAAAACACAAAACCCTAAACACTAAACCCTAAACCATAAATCATAAGGCCTAAACTCTAAACCCAAACCCACAAATTCTACACCCTAAATCCCAAACCATAAACCTAAATCCCTAAACCATAAAACCTAAACCCTAAACCTGAACCCATAAAACTAAACCTTGAACCCTAAATCAAAAACCCAAAACCATAAATCTTAAACCCTTAACCCAAAGCCCTAAACCCTAAAACCCAAAACCCTAAACCCTAACCCATAAATTCCAAACCTTAAACCCTAAACCCTAAACCCTAAACCATAAACCAAAAACCCTACACCCTAAACCTCAAATCCTAAACCATACACCCTAACCTGTAAACACAAAACCCTAAAACCTAAACCGTAAATCATAAACCCTAAACCACAAACCCTAAACCCTACCCCCTAAACCAGAAACCCTACCCCCTAAACCTTAAACTTTAAACTCAAAACCCAAAACCCTAAATAATAAACCATAAAGCCTAAACCCTAAATCGTAAACCCTAAACCCTAAACCATAAACTCTAAACCCTAAACCCAAAACCCTAAATCATAAACGATAAACCCTACACCCTAAACCCCAAACCCTACCCCCTAAACCCTAAACCTATACTCAAAACCCAAAACCCTAAACAATAAACCATAAATCCTAAACACAAAAACCTAAACCATAAACCGTAAACCCTAAAGCCTAAAACCTAAACTCAAAATGATAAACCATAAACCCTAAACCCTAAACCATAAAACTTAATCCCTGAACAATGAATCCTAAATCCTAAACCATAAACCCTACACCATAAACCAAAAACCCAAAACCCTAAATCCTAAACACCATCCCATAAACACAAAATCCTAAAACACAAACCCTAAACCATAAATCATAAACCCTAAACCATAAACCCTAAGGCCTAAACCCTAAACCCCAATCCACAAACACCAAACCCTAAACCCTAAACCCCAAACCCCAACCCCCAAACAATAAACCCTAAACCCTAAACCTTAAACCCTAAACCATAAATCCTAAACCCTAAACCATACAACCTAAGCCGTAAACCATAAACCCTAAACCCAAGACACAAAACCCTAAACCATAAACCATAAACCATAGACCCTAAACCCCAAACCATAAACCATAAACCATAAACCCCAAATCCTCCAGCATATAACATAAACCCTAGACCATAAACCCTAAACCCAAAACCCTAAACCATAAACTATAAACCCTAAACCATAAACCCTAAACCCTAAACCCTATACCCTAAACCCTAAACCCTAAGGAAAAAACCCTAAACCATAAACCCTAAATCCTACACCATAAACCCTAAACCCTAAACACTAAACCACAAACAACAAACCCTAAGCCCTACACCCTAGATCATAAACTATAAACCCTGAACCAATAATCCTAAACCTTAAACCATAAACCCTAAACCCTAAACCATAAACCCTAAACCTTAAACCCTAAACCCTAAACCCTAAACCTTAAACCATAAATCCTAAACAGTAATCCATAAACCACAAACCCTAAACCATAAACCATAAACCTTAAACCATAAACCATAAAACCTAAACCCTAAACCATAAATCCTAAACCCAACCCAAAATCACAAACCCAAACCCTAAATAATAAACCCTAAACCATAAACCATAAACCCTAAACCCTAAACCCCAAACCCTAAAACATGAACAATAAAACCTAAACCCTAAATCCTAAACCCCAAACCCCAAACCCCAAACCCTAAATGCTAAACCACAAAATACAAACCATAAACCACAAACCCTTAATGCTAAAACCCAGCCCACGGACACCAAACCCTAAAATACAAATCCTAAACGCTAAATTCTAACCCCTAAATACTAAACCCTAAACCCTGAGCCCTAGACTATAAACCCAAAACCATAAACCATAAATCCTAAACCCTTAACCCTAAACCATAAACCATAACCCATAAATCCTAAACACTAAACCATAAACCTAAACCCTAAACCCTAAACCCAAAACCCTAAAGCAAAAACCATAAACCCTAAACCCTAAACCCTAAATTCCAAACCCTAAAGCCAAAACACAAAACCCAAAAGCCGAAACGAAAAACCCTAAACCCTAAACACCACCCCACAAACACAAAACTCTAAAACACAATCCCTAATCCCAAAACCACAAACCCTAAACACTTAACCCTAGGGTCTAACCCCTAAACCCCAATCCATAAACCCAAAACCCAAAACCCTAAACCCTAACCCGTAAACACCAAACCCTAAACCCTAAACCCTAAACCCTACACCATAAACCCTAAACCCAAAACCCAAAACCATAAACCCTAAACCCAAAACCTTAAACCCTAAACCCTAAACCCGAAAGCACAGGCCCTAAACCCTAAATAGAACCCCACAAACACAAAACCCAAAACACAAAACCCACAAACACGCTACAAGAAAAAACAATATTTGTAACAAAAAATTGTTACAAAAAATTGGAATTTTGAAACAAAAGGATTTTGTAACAAAAAAAGGGACGTTGCAGTATATCCCAATTCAAAAATTTTTTGTAACGAAAAATGAAACTGTTACAATTCAAAGTAATATTTTGTAACAAATTTTTTTAATACCAAAACCAAAATTTGTTACGAATGTGGTAACACTTTTTTACCTTTAAAATATTTTTTGTAATAATTTAGATTTTTGTGTAATAATATTTTGTTACAAAATACTACTTACTTTTGTAACATTTTTTATTATTTTAGTTACAAAAATAGAAAGTTAATTTTATAATATTTAATTAAATAATTGGTATATCAATTAATTTTCTAATCCCACTAACTCAACATTTATATGATATATAATCATATAGATAATTAAAATATCTTACATGTCATTAAGATTCTTTTACAATAAAATAAGTTCTACAAATTCAACTAAACACAACTTTCTCCTAACATAAAATTCTATCATATGGAATTTATAATCCTTGACTCTTCTAGCATATTTCAGTCAATATAAAGTCTAGCATGTTCGCATCAATTTTGTACCCCTGCAAATATAAACAATGAAAACCAAAATTAAAAAATAACACATAACACTATCTTCATCCGAGTAAAAATTTAGAACTTACAAGTTAAAATTAACTAATTCCTTAAGAACATATCCTCATAGTTCAAAACTAGCCAATCAAGAATGTAAATTTTCAAGAATTGACAATTCAATATATAAACTTGAGCCAACTAATCACATTTCAATCACAACTTAGTGAACAAATTCATTAAATTTACATAAGTATCAATTGTCAAACGATCATTACAAAACACAATTTTGACCAAAATCTTCATAACAAATATACTTGACTTTTTTTATGCTTTTACACTCATAAATTCCATAATGAGGTTTATGTCAAAACAAAAGATAAGAACATAGAGAAGCACCTGAATAGAGTTTCTGTTATTGCAGCATAGTGATGCAAAGAAAGTTTGGAAATAGAGAATGGCGACTATAGAAAATCAAGCAAGGTTCAGAGCAATCAACAATTGGCAATGCATTCATAAAGAATGGAAGCTGCAGAAAATTACGCAAGGTTCAGAGCAATTAGCAATTAGCAATGCATTCATAAAGAATTGCTAATTTTGCCTTGTATTTGTTATTTTGCAGTAAATACAAGGCAATTAGCAATGCATTCATGAAAGATAACACAAGGCAATTAGCTGTCACAAGAAAGATAACACATTCTTTTCTTGATAATTAAGACTTCTTAAGAAACTGTGAACTAATCTGTCATACAGATTAAAAATACTGTTTTTCCGTAACATGAGCTAAACCTCATATCTAGCAAGAAAATTAGTGCAACCATAACATTACACTTAACAATATCAAATTTGATCATCATTTCTTGAATCAAAGATAGGTGGAAGTTTAGAACTCACATTCATGTCATAGAATCAAAACAAATAAGCTATTGCCACCCACTAGTGCTCTCCTAAGTCCAACAGTACAATGCACATAAGCTCCTCCTTTTCCCTCTGAGATTGCCCATTCCAATGATGAGACTGCTTTAGGTAGAATATTTCACAAGGAGTTTGGATCAAAGTCTATTACCTAATAAAATAGATTTATAAAATATATCAAGCTATAAATTATAATCCAGTCTTAGAAAGCAAGCAAAGCATTTAACAAACTCACAACTTTTTCAGAAAAAGGTTTTCTAATACATTTAAAGTGCAATATTGCAATGCAATTGCACCAAAAGTATATGGATCCTTAACTTAACCATACATTGTATTAACCAGATAGGAAAAATTAAAATTTCTATATCAAGACACCGCCATTAAGCAAGATAAGTTGGCATTGTTGTATATATTTTCATAAAATTCAGAATGGGAGTCTATTTTCTCAACAAATTTGACTGAAATGCAGGCTTGTAGCTTTCTTACTTACCGGCCTCCTCATATGTCGAACATCAAGTTCGTGACACCTCCTTGTTATCGACTTCATGTCTATTCCCCAATATTCTAGTGACCATTCAATCTAGTGACCAAAGTTATTGATAATATAACCAAAATTTATGCAAATATAACCATTAAACCTTAATTCCACAATTAAATCAAGAAATCAACATAACTAGGAATTCAAGTAATTAGTCACTTTCAAATAATTAAATCATTATTCGAAAATCACAGCCTCAAACCAAAATCAGTCTCAATACCACATCAATCACATTTTCACAACCTCAATCCAAGCTTAATTCCACCAATTAATCTCTCACAACAACAAAACCAGTCACATCCACAATAATAATCTAAACTTAATAACATTACGATTATTAATATATATATTTGCAATTATCTACTATACTTTTTGGAGATTCTTAAATTTAAATCAATGACTTTATAATAATATCCCCTACCTCAAAGTGTCGAGACCCACAGAATTCGAAACTGCAACAACCGTAACGATGAATCTGGCCCGGTTTAGGTAGTGTTTCTCCAGCGACATTGTGCTCCGGTGAAGGCTGAATAGAGGACATGGACGAGCAGGTACCAGTGTGAGTTGCAGCAGAACCAAAACGGCAATTCCAACAAGCTCAAACGACCTTCTCCAGCAACCGCAGCGACAACGTTGAAGGCTTCCCACGATGGCATCACGAGCGGCTCTGTGCATCACGTCTCTTCCTCTCCCCTCTGTCCAACGGCTACGGCAACGGTTGTGGCTACAAAGACAAGCCCTGGCAGTGGTGGTTGAAACTCCAATAGCAGCAAACAGTCCTCCTCCTTCGCGTTCTGCTCTCTATGTGAGCTCGTCTTCCTTTGAAATTCGAACGACGACGGCAACGGCTTCTCGTCAACGACGATCGTGAGACGCGGCAGGACAGCAGCAGTAGCGGCGATGAAGGTGGCAGGCGCAACGCTCCCTCTCTAACCCACGAGCTCTCTCTTCCCTATTAGTGTCTCGACAGCATCTGCAGGGCGCAGCGACGGCGAGGGCGAGGGCGAGGGCCACCAGTGGCGGCGCATATCCTTCGTCCCTTCTCTTTTCTTCTCCCGTTCTCTCCTTCCTTTCTTGCTGTGTGTGTGGGTATTTTACTGGAAAAGGGGAATTAGGAGAATTTGGGGGTGCACTTATGGTTTTTTGCTGCTTTCCCTCTTTACTTTTAACATTTAGTAACTTGGTGGACGAAATTGTGATCCCTATTTTGTGCCTTTTGGTATCATTGTAAAATTATGGAATTTAAGAAATTGGCATGAGTGGACACAACTCCGTTCAACTAACCAGCAAGTGTACTGGGTCGTCCAAGTAATAACCTTACGTGAGTAAGGGTCGAATCCACAGAGATTGTTGGTATGAAGCAAGCTATGGTCACCTTGTAAATCTCAGTCAGGCAAATTAAACATTATTTATGGGTTTGAGGATAGGAATAATAAAAAGAAATAAATAATAAAAGGGATAGAACACTTATGCAGATTCAAAGGTGGGAATTTCAGATAAGCGGATGGAGATGCTGTAGAGCTCTTGGACGCCTGCTCTCCTACTCCTTCTACTCAATCCTTCTTACTCCTTTCCATGGCAAGCTTTGTATAGGGGTTCACCATCAACTGTGGCTACTTTCATTCCTCACGGGGAAATAACCTGTGCGGCTGTCACTCGCACAGCTAACCAGTCTGGAGGCATCACCCATGGCTGATAGCTACATCCCATCCTCGCAGTGAAAACTATGCTAACGCACTCTGTCACAGTACGGCTAATCACCGGTTGGTTCCCGCTCCTACTGGAATAGAATCCCTCTTTTGCGTCTGTCACCAACGCCCAGCAGGTTAAAGTTTGAAGCACGTCACGGTCATTCATGATCGGAATCCTACTCGGAACACCACAGACAAGGTTGGACTTTCCGGACTCCCAGGATCCTACTCGGAACACCACAGACAAGGTTGGACTTTCCGGATCCAGATGAATGCCGCCAACTATCTAACTTATACCACGAAGATTCTGTTGGGGAATCTAAGAGATACGCATTCAAGCTCTGTTGCATGTAGAACGGACATGGTTGTCAATCACGCGCATTCATAAGTGAGAATGATAATGAGGGTAATCTGACTCATCACATTCATCATGTTCTTGGGTACGAATGAATATCTTGGAATAAGAATAAGAGAGAATTGAATAAAAGATAATAGAATTGCATTAATACTTGAGGTACAGCAGAGCTCCACACCCTTAATCTATGGTGTGCAGAAACTCCACCGTTGAAAATACATAAGCAAAGAGTTCAGGCATGGCCGAATGGCCAGCCCTCTCTAACGTGATCACAGGATCAAAATACAATCCAGGATGTCTAATACAATAGATAAATGTCCTATATATACTAGACTAGCTACTAGGGTTTACATGAGTAAGTAATTGATGCATAAATCCACTTCCGGGGCCCACTTGGTGTGTGCTTGGGCTGAGCTTGATGAATTCACGTGCTAAGGCATATCTTGGCGTTGAACTCTGAGTTATGACGTGTTTTGGGCGTTCAACTCCGGATCATGACGTTTTTCTGGCGTTTAACTCCAGACAGCAGCGTGTACTTGGCGTTCAACGCCAAGTTACGTCGTCATTCTTCGAATAAAGTATGGACTATTATATATTGCTGGAAAGCCCTGGATGTCTACTTTCCAACTCCGTTGAGAGCGCGCCAATTGGAGTTCTGTAGCTCCAGAAAATCCATGTCGAGTGCAGGGAGGTCAGATTCCAACAGCATCAGCAGTCCTTTTGTCAGCCTTCTTCAGAGTTTTGCTCAAATCCCTCAATTTCAGTCAGAATTTACCTGAAATCACAGAAAAACACACAAACTCATAGTAAAGTCCAGAAATGTGAATTTAGCATAAAAACTAATGAAAACATCCCTAAAAGTAGCTTAAACTTACTAAAAACTATATGAAAACAATGCCAAAAAGCGTATAAATTATCCGCTCATCACAACACCAAACTTAAATTGTTGCTTGTCCCCAAGCAACTGAAAATCAAATAGGATAAAAAAAGAGAATATACTATAAAGTCCAAGATATCAATGAATATTAATTTAATTAGATGAGCGGGACTTGACGCTTTTTGCTTCTGAACAGTTTTGGCATCTCACTTTTTCCTTTGAAGTTTAGAGTGATTGGCTTCTCTGGGAACTCAGAATTTGGGATAGTGTTATTGACTTTCCTAGTTAGGCATGTTGATTCTTGAACACAGCTACTTTATGAGTCTTGGCTGTGGCCCTAAGCACTTTGTCTTCCAGTATTACCACCGGATACACAAATGCCACAGACACATAACTGGGTGAACCTTTTCAGATTGTGACTCAGCTTTGCTAAAGTCCCCAGTTAGTGGTGTCCAGAGCTCTTAAGCACACTCTTTTGCTTTGGATCACGACTTTAACCACTCAGTCTCAAGCTTTTCACTTGGACCTTCATGACACAAGCACATGGTTAGGGACAGCTTGATTTAGCCGCTTAGGCCTGGATTTTATTTCCTTGGGCCCTCCTATCCATTGATGCTCAAAGCCTTGGATCCTTGCTACCCTTGCCTTTTGGTTTTAAAGGCTATTGGCTTTTTCTGCTTGCTTTTTCTTTCTATTTTTTTTCGCCACTTTTTTTTTTCTCACTGCTTTTTCTTGCTTCAAGAATCAATTCATGAATTTTTCAGTTCATCAATAACATTTCTCTTTGTTCATCATTCTTTCAAGAGCCAACAATTTTAACACTCATAAACAACAAGATCAAAAATATGCACTGTTCATTCATTCATTCAGAAAACAAAAATTATTGCCACCACATCAATATAATTAAATCAAATTCACTAATAATTTCGAAAATTATGTACTTCTTGTTCTTTTGAATTAAAACATTTTTCTTTTAAGATAGGTGAAAGACTAATGGATTTTATTCATAGCTTTAAGGCATGGTTTACACACTAATGATCATGAAGTAGAAACACAAAAACATAGATAAACATAACACTTAAAAACCGAAAACAGAAAGAAAATAAAGAACAAGGAATGAATCCACCTCTAGTGGCGTCTTCTTCTTGAAGGACCAATGATGTTCTTTAACTCTTCTATGTCCCTTCCTTGCCTTTGTTGCTCCTCTCTCATAGCTCTTTGATCTTCTCTTATTTCTTGGAGAGTGAGGGTGTGTTCATGGTGTTCCACCCTTAGTTGTTCCACGTTTTGGCTCAAGTCTTCTAAGGAGGTACTGAGTTGCTCCCAATAGTTGTTGGGAGGAAAGTGTATTCCATGAGGCATTTGTTGATGAACTTCCTCATGTTCTCCTTGGGGGCCGTGAGGGACTTCCCTTGTTTGCTCCATCCTTTTCTTGGTGATGGGCTTGTCTTCTTCAATGGAGACATCTCCATCTATGATAACTCCAGCTGAGTAGCATAAATGGCATATGAGGTGGGGGAAGGCTAGCCGTGCCATGTATGAAGGCTTGTCAGCTATTTTGTAGAGTTCATTGGCTATGACTTCATGAACCTCTACCTCCTCTCCAATCATGATGCTATGGATCATGATTGCCCGATCCACAGTAACTTCAGATCGGTTGCTTGTAGGGATGATGGATCTTTGGATGAACTCCAACCATCCTCTAGCTACAGGCTTGAGGTCCAGTCTTCTTAGTTGGACCGGTTTGCCTTTGGAGTCTACTCTCCATTGGGCGCCTTCCACACAAATGTCCATTAGGACTTGGTCCAACCTTTGATTGAAGTTGACCCTCCTTGTGTAGGGCGTTCATCACCTTGCATCATGGGTAGATGAAACGCCAACCTCACATTTTCCGGACTGAAATCTAAGTATTTCCCCGAACCATTGTGATATAGTTCTTTGGATTCGGGTTCATACTTTGATCATGGTTCCTAGTGATCCATGCATTAGCATAGAACTCTTGAACCATCAATAATCCGACTTGTTGCATGGGGTTGGTTATGACTTCCACCCTCTTCTTTGGATTTCATGTCGGATTTCCGGATACTCATTCTTTTGAGCTTGAAGGGACCTCAGGGATCACCCTCTTCTTTGCCACAACATCATAGAAGTGGTCTTGGTGGCTCTTGGAGATGAATCTCTCCTTTTCCCATGATTCGGAAGTGGAAGCTTTTGCCTTCCCTTTTCCTTTTCTTGAGGAAACTCCGGTCTTGGGTGCCATTGATGGTGAATGAAAAATAAAAAGCTAGGCTTTTTACCACACCAAACTTAAAATTTGCTCGTCCTCGAGCAAAAAGAAAAGAAGAGTAGAAGAAGAAGAAGAAGAGAATTTGGAAGAGAGGGAGAGAAGTGGGTTCGGCTATGTAGAGAAGAAGGGGTTATGTTGTGTGAAAATGAAGAAGAAAAGGGAGGTATTTATAGGGAGGGGGAGGGTTAGGTTTCGGCCATTTTGGGTGGGAATGGGTGGGAAATTGAATTTGAATGTAATGGGGGTAGGTGGGGTTTATGGGGAAGAGGAGGTTGATGTGAATGGTGCATGGGGTAATTGGGAAGAGAAATTGATGTGATTGGTGAAGGTTTTTGGGAAGGGTGACATTGAGAATGAGATTTGGAGTAGGAGAGTGTGAATAGGATTAAAAGAAAAGGTAGGTGGGGATCCTGTGGGGTCCACAGATCCTGAGGTGGGAATCCTGTGGGGTCCACAGATCCTGAGGTGAAAAGAAATACCATTCCTTCACCCTATAGGCGTGTAAATTGCCTTCATGCACCATTCTGGCGTTCAAACGCCCATTGGTGCATGTTCTGGGCGTTAAACGCCCATGTGATGCTTGATTCTGGCGTTGAACGCCAGTTTCAAGCTTGTTTCTGGCGTTCAGCGCCAGATTGTCCTCTGCGTGCGCATCCTGGCGTTAAACGCCAGGATGTTGCTTGTTTTGGGCGTTCAGCGCCAGGAAGATGCTCTGTTCTGGCGTTGAACGCCCGCCAGATGCATCTTCTGGGCGCTGAACGCCGGCCCGTGCGTCCTCCAGGGTGAAAATTTTTTTCTTCTGTTTTTGACTCTGTTTTTAATTTTTTTGATTTTTTCGTGACTCCTCATGATCATGTACCTAATTAAACACAAAAATAACAAAGAAACAAAATAAAATAAAATTAGATAAATAAAATTGGGTTGCCTCCCAACAAGCGCTTCTTTAATGTCAGTAGCTTGACAGTGGCTCTCATGGAGCCACAGAGTAATCAAGTCAATGTTGTCTAGTCCCAACACCAAACTTAGAGTTTGGATATGGGGTTTGAACACCAAACTTAGAGTTTGGTTGTGGCCTCACAACACCAAACTTAGAGTTTGACTGTGTGGGCTCTTCTTGACCTTGAATTGAGAGAAGCTCTTCATGCTTTCTCTCTTTTGTCACAGAGGGATGGCCATGTGCTTGGAACACAAGGTATTCTCCATTAAATTGAAGGACTAACTCTCCTCTGTTGACATCTATCACAGCTTCTGCTGTGGCTAGGAAAGGTCTTCCTAGGATGATGCATTCATCATCTTCCTTCCTAGTATCTAGGATTAGGAAATCAGCAGGGATGTAAAAGTCTTCAACTTTCATAAGCACGTCCTCTACTATCCCATGAGCTTGTCTCACTGACTTATCTGCCAATTGCAGTAAGAACAAAGCAGGTTGCACCTCAATGATCCCTAGCTTCTCCATTACAGAGAGTGGCATAAGGTTTATCCCTGACCCAAGATCACACAGAGCTTTTTCAAAGCTCATGGTGCCAATGGTGCAAGGTATCAAGAACTTGCCAGGATCTTGTCTCTTTTGAGGTAGAGTTTCCTGAATCCAAGTATCCAAATCACTAATGAGCAAGGGAGGTTCACTTTCCCAAGTCTCATTACCAAATAGCTTGGCATTCAGTTTCATGATAGCTCCTAGATATTGAGCAACTTGCTCACTAGTCACATCTTCATCCTCTTCAGAGGATGAATAATAGTCAGAGCTCATGAATGGCAGAAGGAGATTTAATGGAATCTCTATGGTCTCTGTATGAGCCTCAGATTCCTCAGGATCCTTATTAGGAAGCTCCTTCTTGCTTGGAGGACGTCCCAGGAGGTCTTCCTCACTGGGATTTTCGTCCTCCTCCTCCTTTGTGCATTCGGCCATGTTGACTAAGTCAATGGCTTTGCACTCTCCTTTTGGATTCTCTTCTGTATTGCTTGGGAGAGTACTGGGAGGAGTTTTAATAACTTTTTTACTCAGCTGCCCTACTTGTGCCTCCAAATTCCTAATGGAGGATCTTGTTTCATTCATGAAACTGAAAGTGGCTTTTGACAGATCAGAGACTATATTAGCTAAATTAGAATTATTTTGTTCAGAGTTCTCTGTCTGTTGCTGAGGAGATGATGGATATGGCTTACTATTATTCAGCCTATTGCGTCCACCATTGTTAAAGCCTTGTTGAGGCTTTTGTTGATCCTTCCAGGAGAAATTTGGGTGATTTCCCCATGATGGGTTATAGGTGTTTCCATAAGGTTCACCTAAGTAATTAACCTCTGCCATGGCAGGGTTCTCAGGATCAGAAGCTTCTTCAGAAGCTGCCTCTCTAGTATTGTTGGATGCATGTTGCAATCCATTCAGATTTTGAGAGATAATGTTGACCTGTTGAGTCAACATTTTGTTCTGAGCCAATATGGCATTCAGAGCATCAATTTCAAGAACTCCTTTCTTCTGAGGGACCCCAATATTCACGGAATTCCTCTCAGAGGTATACATGAACTGGTTGTTTGCAACCATGTCAATGAGTTCTTGAGCCTCTTCAGGCGTTTTCTTCAGGTGAATAGATCCACCTGCAGAATGGTCCAGTGACATTTTCGAAAATTCAGAGAGACCATAATAGAATATATCTAACATGGTCCATTCTGAAAACATGTCAGATGGACATCTTTTGGTCAACTGCTTGTATCTTTCCCAAGCTTCATAGAGGGATTCACCATCTTTTTACTTGAAGGTTTGAACATCCACTCTTAGCTTGCTCAGCTTTTGAGTAGGAAAGAATTTATCCAAGAAGGCAGTGACCAGCTTATCCCAGGAGTCCAGGCTATCCTTAGGTTGTGAATCCAACCATATTCTAGCTCTGTCTCTTACAACAAAAGGGAAAAGCATGAGTCTGTAGACTTCAGGATTAACTCCATTCGTCTTTACAGTATCACAGACTTGCAAGAACTCAGTTAAAAACTGATAGGGATCTTCAGATGGAAGTCCATAAAACTTGCAATTTTGTTGCATCAAAGCAACTAGTTGAGGCTTAAGCTCAAAGTTATTGGCTCCAATGGCAGGAATGGAGATGCTTCTTCCATCAAACTTGGATGTTGGCTTTGTGAAGTCACCAAGCATTCTCCTTGCATTATTATTATTATTATTTTCGGCTGCCATATCTTTCTCTTGTTCGAAAATTTCTGAAAGGTTGCTTCTGGATTGTTGTAATTTAGCTTCTCTTAATTTTCTCTTCAGAGTCCTTTCAGGTTCTGGATCAGCTTCAACAAGAGTGCCTTTATCCTTGTTCCTGCTCATAAGAAAGAGAAGAAAACAAGAAAAGAAGAGGAATACTCTATGTCACAGTATAGAGATTCCCTTATGTTAGTAGAAGAAGAAAGAGGTAGAAGAATGAAGAAGGGGATTCAGATTTTTGGATGAGGAGAGGTGAAGAGAAGTGTTAGTAATTAAATAATTAAAATAGAAGAAGAAAAGAAAAGAAGATTTTCGAAAATAATTTTGAAAAAGAGGTTAGTAATTTTCGAAAATTAAAGATAAGATGAGATTAAAATTAAAAAACATGAGACAATTAATTAATTAAAAAGAATTTTGAAAAAGAGAGAGATATTTTCGAAAATTTAGAGAGGGAAAAGTAGTTAGGTGGTTTTGAAAAAGATAAGAAACAAACAAGGAGTTAGTTAGTTGATTGAAAAGATTTGAAATCAAATTTTGAAAAAGATAAGAAGATAGGAGGTTAGATAAGATATTTTGAAATCAAATTTTGAAAAAGATAAAATTTTGAAAAAGATAAGATAAAAGATAAAAAGATATATTTGAAAAAGATATTTGAAAAAAAGATTTAATTTTAAAAATTACTTAACTAACAAGAAACTACAAGATAAGATTCTAGAATTTAAAGATTGAACCTTTCTTAACAAGAAAGTAACAAACTTCAAATTTTTGAACCAATCACATTAATTGTTAGCTAATTTTTCGAAAATTGGATAAAAAGATAAGAAAAAGATTTTGAAAATATTTTGAAAATATTTTTGAAATTTCGAAATTATGTCAAAATGAAAAAGATATGATTTTTGAAAAAGATTTTAAAAAGATGAGATTTTTAAAATTGAAATTTTGACTTGACTTGTAAGAAACAACTAATTTTTAAAAATTTTTGACCAAGTCAACCCAAAATTTCGAAATTTTGGAGGAAAATAAGGAAAAGATATTTTTGATTTTTAAATATTGAATGAAAAACACAAAAATGACCCAAAACATGAAAATTTTGGATCAAGACACAAGATGCATGCAAGAATGCTATGAATGTCAAGATGAACACCAAGAACACTATGAAGATCATGATGAACATCAAGAACATAATTTTGAAAAATTTTTAATACAAAGAAAACATGCAAGACACCAAACTTAGAAATCTTTAATGCATGAAAAATATGAATGCAAAAATGCACATGAAAAACAACAAAACACACAAAACAAGAAATCATCAAGATCAAACAAGAAGACTTGTCAAGAACAACTTGAAGATCATGAAGAACACTATGAATGCATGGGATTTTCGAAAAAAAAAATGCAAGAAAAATTTTAAAAGCATGCAATTGACACCAAATTTAAAAATTGACTCAAGACTCAAACAAGAAACACAAAATATTTTTGATTTTTATGATTTTCTAATTTTTTTGTATTTTATTGATTTTTTTGAAAAACATGTTTGGAAAAACGAAAAATAAAAGAAAGATTTTTGAAAAAGATTTTGAAAAGAAAATTACCTAATCTGAGCAACAAGATGAACCGTCAGTTGTCCATACTCGAACAATCCCCGGCAACGGCGCCAAAAACTTGGTGGACGAAATTGTGATCCCTATTTTGTGCCTTTTGGTATCATTGTAAAATTATGGAATTTAAGAAATTGCATGAGTGACACAACTCCGTTCAACTAACCAGCAAGTGTACTGGGTCGTCCAAGTAATAACCTTACGTGAGTAAGGGTCGAATCCACAGAGATTGTTGGTATGAAGCAAGCTATGGTCACCTTGTAAATCTCAGTCAGGCAAATTAAACATTATTTATGGGTTGAGGATAGAATAATAAAAAGAAATAAATAATAAAAGGGATAGAACACTTATGCAGATTCAAAGGTGGGAATTTCAGATAAGCGGATGGAGATGCTGTAGAGCTCTTGGACGCCTGCTCTCCTACTCCTTCTACTCAATCCTTCTTACTCCTTTCCATGGCAAGCTTTGTATAGGGGTTCACCATCAACTGTGGCTACTTTCATTCCTCACGGGGAAATAACCTGTGCGGCTGTCACTCGCACAGCTAACCAGTCTGGAGGCATCACCCATGGCTGATAGCTACATCCCATCCTCGCAGTGAAAACTATGCTAACGCACTCTGTCACAGTACGGCTAATCACCGGTTGGTTCCCGCTCCTACTGGAATAGAATCCCTCTTTGCGTCTGTCACCAACGCCCAGCAGGTTAAAGTTTGAAGCACGTCACGGTCATTCATGATCGGAATCCTACTCGGAACACCACAGACAAGGTTGGACTTTCCGGACTCCCAGGATCCTACTCGGAACACCACAGACAAGGTTGGACTTTCCGGATCCAGATGAATGCCGCCAACTATCTAACTTATACACGAAGATTCTGTTGGGGAATCTAAGAGATACGCATTCAAGCTCTGTTGCATGTAGAACGGACATGGTTGTCAATCACGCGCATTCATAAGTGAGAATGATAATGAGGGTAATCTGACTCATCACATTCATCATGTTCTTGGGTACGAATGAATATCTTGGAATAAGAATAAGAGAGAATTGAATAAAAGATAATAGAATTGCATTAATACGAG